>NW_015961965.1:2243-4667 GCF_000497045.1 Kalmanozyma brasiliensis GHG001 | reverse complement strand
CGGCTCACCTGATTGCCCACAGCTCTACGCCGCCGTCAAGAACACTCACGGGGCGTGAGCGCTACACCTACAACACCGAGCTACGCCGCGCTGCCTCTGAACGGAGTGTTCAAAGGGTCAGTCGATAGCCGGCTTTCACTTCGGCAGAGCCACTGCCAGCCGCAGCGAACTCAGGCGACTTCGGCACGCGTGGCCCTGCCCCTGCCGATTTCAAGAGTCGAGCCCCGAGACGGCTATCAGGCACGCGTTCCCTTACATTAGAGTGGATCCTTCAAGCAGTGCCCCGTAGCTCACCATGCCCAGCTCCCACCAGGGATCGCTACCTGGCGAGACCTCACCCCGGGGCTCCCAGCGGGAGGAGGCCCAGCCCACCATGGAGTCTCTGCTGAGGCTCGTTCAAGGGCTGCAGGCCTCCATCACCGAGCTCCGCGCGGAGGTCACCAGCACGAGACTGGACCACCTCCTCAAGGAGAACGATGCCAAGCGGGCGCTCCTCGCTAAGTCTGATGCCCACTCCCGGGTTCTCGAGGACGTTGTTCGAGCCAGGGAGGACCAGGCTCAAGCAGTCGCTCAGCAGAAGGAGCTTGAAGCAGAGCTTGAGGAGGCGAGGACCACGAAGCTCCCCTCCTCAGCCCCTTCGCCTACCCCTCAGGCGAAGACGGTGAGGCTCCCGCCAAGCCCACACACTCCTCTGGCCGAGGCCTCCTTCGCCTCTGAAGGCCACCCCAGCCGCCACGCACCGCTGGCATCGTCGACACCCAGGCAGCCTCCCCTGGTACCCATGGTGGGACGAGGCGACTACAGTCAGGAGGAGCTGTATTCCACGGCCACCGGCCCCATGGCTCCTCGTGTACACCCTGCCAACTACAGCATGGCTAGCGAGAAGCCAGCCAGCAAGAACGGCCCCAAGCTTGCTTTCCCGAAGTGGCAGGAGAACGACCTGGAGCTCTCGCTCATCGAGATCGAGAGCTGGTTCCAGTTCTACGAGATGCTGGATGCCCGGCGCCGGATCCAGTACCTTGGACCCAATCTAGGAGGTAGGGCCCTGCAGTGGTACCGCTCGAAGCTCCGCGTGGACCCGTCCCAGTCAGGCATCCTGTTCAACGACTGGACGTACTTCGTTGACCGTCTGAAGGAGCTGTACGGCCACCATGATGTGCAGTACGAAGCTTACCTCCAGCTGCATGCCATCAGGCTAGCCTCTGACAAGGCAGGCAAGGCCATCGAGTACGTCGAGCAGTTCAGGGCTCTGGCAGACCGAGCACAGGTGAGCGACGAGAGGATGAAGATGCTCGTCTTTCGCAACGGCCTCACGCCAAGCCTTCAGCGTCTCTTCGAGCGCGATCCCCCCCAGAGTATGTGGGAGTGGTACCGGCAGGTCGAGGCCATCGATCGAAGCCGGGTGCTCAACCAGCAGACGCTTCAGAGTAGCGCGGGGCTCTCTGACTCGACGTCTGATGCCATCCGCTACGACCGGTTCGCCCCCGAGCGAATTCGAACGAGTTCGGCAAAGGCACCTATGCGCCCGGCCGAAGTGGCAAATGAACCTCGCCCCGCCATGAGATCCTGGTCCACTGCCGCTCAACCACGTACTGAGGCGCCAGCCGGTAGTGCCCGACCCAGTGGGCGGCCCCCTCCTCCGCACCTGGCCAGCAAGCTGCCTGTCCGCTACGAGCCGAGGCGACCACAGCCCACCACGTTCGGAGACGGCTGCAGGATCTGCGGTAGCCTGGAACATTGGTCCCACAGCTGCTCCCAACGGCCCCGCCTCGCCGTATTACGGAACAAGGATCGTCAGCCAGGTCCCAAGGCCTTCGCAGCCCAGGAGGATGACGGCGAGACCGTGGCAGACCCCTCCAAGGAGCAGGACGAGGAAGACGTCGAGGATGATGAGCTGCTACCAGCCCAAGAGCCTCTCGTCGGCATGGATGACGACGACGGCGAGGGAAACGCTCGTGGGACAACCCAGTGATGGCTTGTCTTGTCCTGCAACCCTCCTCGCCATCCACCTGTATATACCAGAACTGTCAGTTGTGCTTCTCCATCAACTCCAGTCCGTCGGTCCTCGAGCTCACCGGCACCATCAACGCCAAGCCGGCTCGCATCCTCGCCGACACTGGAGCATCCCTGTCTCTACTCTCAAGCTCGTTCGCCCGTACATATTGTATCAACACCACACCCACG
This sequence comes from Kalmanozyma brasiliensis GHG001, assembly GCF_000497045.1. Lineage (NCBI taxonomy): Eukaryota > Fungi > Basidiomycota > Ustilaginomycetes > Ustilaginales > Kalmanozyma > Kalmanozyma brasiliensis. Next base: position 2,483 of record NW_015961965.1, on the reverse strand, counting down.
GCCGCCTCCAAGACGATCCACGGCATCAGCGGCCACCAAGTGCCCATCACTCAAGACGCCGTCGTGACAGTCGGCGTAGGCCAGCAGGAGCTACCTGGGCTCCATGCATACATAGCCGACATCGTAGACTTCGACTTGATCATAGGCTACGGTACGCTGAGGCATCTACGGCCGCAGATTGACTGGGAGAACGACCGTATCCATTTCCCCACTTCGGCAGAGTACGCGCATACTGTGCCA
>NW_015961965.1:1944-2233 GCF_000497045.1 Kalmanozyma brasiliensis GHG001 | reverse complement strand
AGTCGCGTCATCTCGGCAATTATACATTGCCGCCCGCCGAACTCGACAGGCGCAATTTCCCTGCCGAATACCCGCCACCCTCAATCACGGCACATGGCAATGAGTTCGTCTTCGCTGACCAGCTCATCCAGGCAGCATATGAGGATGGCCCCATTGGCATCATGCTCATCGATGCACCACCCAGCTCGCTACCGAGCTTCGGCTTCGTACCGACGGGAGAGGACAAAGGCATCAAGATCGAGGTGGAACCAGAGGCCAAGGCTCCAGCCTCGATTCCCGAGCCCTACAG
>NW_015961965.1:0-1920 GCF_000497045.1 Kalmanozyma brasiliensis GHG001 | reverse complement strand
CAGACAAGCTGCCGCCTCGTACTGACACAGACCTGCCGATCGAGCTAGTGCCCGGCACGAAGCCACCACAAGGCCCGCTCTATCTCAAGGGGCCCAAGGAGATGGAGGAGCTCCGCAAGTATCTTGACGAGAACCTCGCGAAGGGCTTCATTCGGCCCTCGAAGAGTCCAGCACGCTCTCCTGTGCTCTTCGTACCGAAGAAGGATGGAGGTCTGCGCTTATGTGTGGACTACAGAGGCCTCAACGAGGTCACCGTCAAGAACCGAGCTCCCCTCCCCCTCATCGAGGAGCAACTCTTCCTCCTCCGCAACGCCAAGATCTACACGAAGCTGGATCTCAAGGCGGCGTACAACCTGGTACGCATCGCTGACGGCGACGAATGGAAGACGGCGTTCGGCACTCAGCTCGGCCTCTATGAGTACCTCGTGATGCCGTTCGGGCTTGCCAATGCCCCCTCTCACTTCCAGTCACTCGTCAACAGCATCTACAGGGACATCATTGGCATCTACGTTGTGGTGTACTTGGACGACTTCCTCATCTTCAGTAACACAGAGGAGGAGCACGTCGCCCACGTACGAGAGGTACTCAAGAGGCTCCGCGAACATCGCTTGTTCGCCAAGCTCTCGAAGTGCTCGTTCCACACAGACACCGTGGAGTTCCTGGGCTACATCATCACGCCGCGAGGCATCGAGATGGACCAGGAGAAGGTCCGAACCATCAAGGAGTGGCCGCTGCCGCAGTCGATACACGACATACAGCGCTTCCTGGGGTTCGCTAACTTCTACAGGAGGTTCATCTCCCACTTCGCTCGGATCACTAGGCCTCTGACCGAGCTCGTCAAGCCGACGGAACGCTTCAAGAAGTTCCAACTCCCGGACGCTGCTGTCCAGGCTTTCCATCAGCTCATCGAGGCCTTCACCACGGCGGGTGTGTTGAGGCACTTCGACTATCACAAGCCGACTTGCCTCGAGACGGATGCCAGCGACTTTGCCTTGGCAGGGGTCCTCAAACAGGAGACCGAGAAGCGATGGCACCCCGTGGCGTTCTACTCGCGCAAGATGACCTCGGCGGAGAAGAACTACGAGATCCATGATAAGGAGCTTCTCGCCATCGTTGCCTGTCTATATCAGTGGCGCCACATGCTCGCCGGGCTGCCAAATCAGTTCGCTGTGCTCTCGGACCACGAGGCGCTCAAGTACTTCAAGGCACAGCGCCGCATCAGCGGCCGTCAAGCTCGATGGTCAGTACTACTGGCTGACTTCGACTTCGTGGTTCAGTACCGGCCAGGGGACAAGGCCGGCGAGCCGGACGCACTCACTCGGCGCTCAGACATGGAGCCCTCGGAGGCGGAGCAGAAGCACAACGTCCGTCAGCTACTCCATCCCAGGATGTTCGAGGTCGACGCCGCCACTTCGGCAGAAGGCAGTACAAATCCGACCGAAGTCGGCGAGCTCGGCACAGTTCGCAGTACCCCTGCCGAGTTTGCCGCCAGGAGCCCATCGCTCATCTCGATGGCCGCTATCGTCGAAGGTGGCCTTACGGCGCTGGTGCGAACCTTCCAGCCCCTCGATATCGAGCTACTTGAGCTCCACAAGAGCACACCGTTCGAGCTCAAGGATGGTCTCTGGTACCGAGAGGGCCGTTTGGTAATCCCAAAGGTAACCCTCAAGGGCAAACAAGGGCGTGGCGACACACGCTCGGCCAAGCTCATCAGTGAGCACTCGCTGTCAGTCAAACACCTTCGATACATGGTCATGACCCAATGCCATGATGGTGTTACGGCTGGGCACGTGGGACGAGATGCCACCCTCGAGCTGGCCCAACGCTCCTGGGTTAGGGTTAGGGTTAGGGTTAGGGTTAGGGTTAGGGTTAGGGTTAGGGTTAGGGTTAGGGTTAGGGTTAGGGTTAGGGTTAGGGTTA
>NW_015961964.1:129273-201805 GCF_000497045.1 Kalmanozyma brasiliensis GHG001 | reverse complement strand
AACTCAAATGGTAGCAAATGGACCCAATGAAGTTCCCAGATAGTCAAAGTTGCATATTTGTTTTGACCTCTGACCAGACAGTCATATAACCCTTGGTCATCATCAACCCAGACAGAAGCTACTTTGAGGTCAACAAGGTCAACAACCCCCCTCAGTGGCATGCCCTGTACTACACAGGTAACCACTATGAACTTGTTCTGAAGTTCAACCCCAGAGCATAGTACCTCCAACCTCCCCTGTACATACCTTGTAGATAGTTCTTGAAGTTCCCATGGACTTCATCTGAGGTTTTTCATCCCCAGTCACATCCACTGGCTGGGGGTTTTCCTCACAATGAAGTACCTTTTCCCATTGCTCAACATACCTTTGAAACCTACGTTGAGGTACCTTGCAAGGTTCACAACCTCAATGAAGTCCTAGTAGAACAGGCAGTCAACCTGTCTGAAGTAGGATGCAGGTACCTCCTGGAAGGTACGTTGCTCTGCGTAAGGTACCTTGCGTAGGTACGTTGACCGCACTTCAACCTCCAGTGAACGTACGTTCCCACCTTGCTGAACCTCTGCTGAGAGTTGTCACCAGACTTGACCATCTGTCTAGACCCTAGGCTGGTAGTACCTTCTGACCATGCCAATGTACCTTCAACCTCTGCTGAAGGTACCTTTGATACCCCCCTTGAACCTCCGCCATCCTCAGGTCAAGGTACCTTTGANACCATGCCAATGTACCTTCAACCTCTGCTGAAGGTACCTTTGATACCCCCCTTGAACCTCCGCCATCCTCAGGTCAAGGTACCTTTGAGGTACCTACGTCTGAACCAGGAAGCGCTTTGGCTCCGTCAACGCCTGCAAATATGATCCTGTCTCTATGTATACAGCGTCTGTATAGATTCTATTACAGGCATCACCCATTGCAATTGGCATCGGACACCATCGGAGAAAATATATTCTTCCCCGAGAGAATCTTGGCTGACCGCTTTGGAGGGCCGTATCTCCGTCAATGTCTTAAACTTTAAGGCAAACTCAAGTGCATTCTACAGCTCTTGATACGTTCTATAAGTCTCATTAGTACAGATTTGAGGAATGTTTTGACCGGAGGTGGGGACTACCTTTGTNAGTGCATTCTACAGCTCTTGATACGTTCTATAAGTCTCATTAGTACAGATTTGAGGAATGTTTTGACCGGAGGTGGGGACTACCTTTGTAACCCTAACCCTAACCCTAACCCTATGCCGTTTGATTTTGTGCCGGCATTTTCAAATTCAAAACCCCGACACGCGCCCTCAAAATCACACGGTCAAATGTCCCTCTGACTGCTATCTTCGACATCATCGACATTGTCATGTTGTGCCGCTCATTGTGACGCCTGGTTGTCCTGTTTGTGTCGGGAACGATGCTAATGCAACCGGGCTCTCCGGACCTTGCGGGCCTGACGGGGCCCTGCCACACAATGGATCGGCGGGTATGCAAGCGGCGAAGACACCATGACATGCTATTCGAGATTGGCGGGTATATTACGTGATGGTATCAGAAGCGGGCGCGTTTGCGGCTCGTCGCGTTCGGTTTGGCGCCGGCGCCGTTCGAGCTAGCTGAGCTGCTCGAGAGCGGAGCTTTTTGATCGCTGGCCCCGCGCTTGATCCTCGCAATCTCTAGACGTCGTCGCTGTTGCTCCTCGCGCTCGCTGTACTGGCTCGTAGCACTGCTTTGAGGTATCTGGGGCACAGTCGGCGATGGGGACGGATGGTATTTGGCCGTCATGTCAGCAGCAGCCTTCGTGCTGCTGGTTGTCGACACTGGGTGTGATCCTTGCTGTGGCGACGCTGGCTTCTCGTCCAGGGGACTCGGTGCCGTTGCAGGAAGCTGTGAGTCGTCATCGCGTTTGTTGCTGCGAGTGAGCGGCAAGCTTTCGTCTTCCTCGCTGGTGTCCGAGTCGTTAGATTCGCCCGCATTGTCGAGCGAGACCTTCTGCCTTGCCTCTTCGAAGACCGGAGTGCTGGCACGATCTCTAACGCCGTGACTGGTTGGTTCAGCGATGGACTGTGTGAGCGTTCGATCGGCCTCCTCTGTGTCGAAATCAGAGCTGATGACGGGCGGTGATGGTCTTTGGTGCTCGTTGTACTCGGCATGTGCGGATCGAGAAACGCTGTGCAGGCGCTCGGGCGGCTTGAGCCCAGTAGGGCCGAAGAAGATCATGTCGGATAAGTCACCTTTGTCTTCGAGACCCGCGAAAGCTGGAAGCGGCACGAGGAGGTGATCGTCTGCGACAGGTGTCGATGACTGCGCGGTTTGGTCGGACTGGTGAGTGCAGAGTGGGCGGAACGACTTGGCGGCAATGCCTGCGGTCGCTAAGGCGGAGCGCCGCAACAGTTCGAGCGAATCGTTCGAGATCGTTGTAGTCGAATGAGAGGTTTTGTGCTGCTGAATGTGGGCGAGCTGTTGTTGCGAAGCTGAGCGAGCGAGCACTTCGGCGAGGCTGAGCAACGGCCTGATGAACTGAGCAGAGATCATGTTGGACGAAGAGGTATGATCTAGCGGGTCGAGGTCGAAGGAGGTCTTGAGATTCCGAGCAGGGTCCGGCTCAGACTTGACGCTGATCGATAAAGACGATGAAAACCGGGTGGTCTCGATTCCTATGGTGGTCTTGAGGTTGGAGTCGAGCGCCGTGCGGGGATCTAGTGCGTGATGAATGACCGCGACGATCTGAACGAGACGGGCCGCATCGCTGGAGTCTGATGTTGTTGCGCTCGCGAATTCAATCTTGGTGCGCCTATCAAGTGTGCGGAAAGACATTCCCTCGTAGAAAGCGTTGCATGCGTCGCAGTCCAACAGAAGGAAGCCGATCTCTTTGCGCGATGTTGAAAAGGCGAGCTTGTAGAGAAAGTATGCGTCTCTGTCATCCATGGACGACCGAAGCGGGCGGAAAGCATGACTCAGAAGAGTACGATCGAGCTCGTGCGACCATTCGAGAAGATTGACATCGCCGAGATCGCCCTCCGTCATGGTGAAGCTGAGCAAGCGGCGCAGAGGATTGGGGATTGGATGGTCGAGTCCGAATGCATCTGGAGTCTATCGTGGACGCTGAATGTGTGCGGAGGCTTGGCGAAGCATAGCGTCGACAGGCTCGCAGGCTGTATCCGCGACCGCGTAAGCGTGCCAGGACGTTGAAGGTCGTGAACACAGCGGCAGCGAAACGACAAGGCTGAACGCCGTGATCTTTGACGAGGACCCTGAAGCGACAAGGTCGGATCGGCGTTCTTGGTGGGGCAAATGCGTAAGATGTGAGATCGAAGTTTCGCAAGATCGACACGGCGTAAATTTGGGCGTGACGTCCAATTGCGGAAGTGGACTTGCTCGGGCACACGTCGTGCTTTGCGTCATGTCGGAGCATGTCTTGTGAGCCAAGCGAACCTTCTCCGCCCAAACGGGAAGCAGAGCACTCATCGCGGCACTTGATCAGTCTGGTGAGGCGTCACGTCGATCTCGGCAGCGAGGGTCGCGAACGGATCGGCTGCTCTGGACGGATCCAGATCGCGATTCCCCCGCCTAGATCCATCCATCCACGCTGCCTCAGTCCACCCATCCGCCTTGCTTCGCTAAAGTACAGACACAGTCGCGCTACTTGATCGCAAGCTTGCTTCCGTACCATCACCACCTGCGTCGTCGTCGTCGTACATCGTCTCCCCCAGACTGCCGTACCGATCTGCCGACTTCTGCACGAACATTCGCGCTGCAGCATCCCGGAATTCGGAAAGCCAAAACAGGCTGCCCAAAAGTCAGCTCATTCGGTCAACTCGAACGACTCGTGCAGCTGCAAGCCTCTCGTAAGCTGCAGGCATTGATCAACTTGACATTGATCTGATCTTGGCACATCGCACATCGTACGATTCATTGCATCGTCTGTCGCTCTTCGTAGGATTCGCTCAAGATGGTTACTACAAGGTAGGTTCGGCCCGAACGCTGGCCGCCGACTTGATATTTTTAGCATCCAAGCTGACCTTCTCGCGTCGTCTCGTCCCTGTGACCTCGCCTTGCCTTCTATATAGAGCTCAATCAGCGACTCCTCGCAAGTCGAGAGCTAGCGCCTCTACCACCAACTCGCCGGCTCCTGCGACCCCTACACCGGCTCCACGCAACGGCTCGTCGCGCGCTTCACCTACCAAGAAGGCTTCTTCGGGTACTTCCTCCGCCACCTCTTCGCCCGCCCTCCGTCGTCGCAAGTCGTCCGCCATGAGCCAGAAGTCGCTCTCCAAGGAGCAGCTCGGCCCCAAGACCAAGCACTACGAGTTCGCTGGGCCCTTTGGTGCTGCTTTCGTCTCGCTCACCGTCCCCTTCTTCTCGTACTACCTCTACTTTGGCTGTTCCGAGAAGCTCGGCTGCGCTCTCACTCTGCCCGTGCAGAACCCAGATGCACTTCGCTCGCTCTTCGTTCAGGGTGTCAAGGACAGCCTCTTCGACACCACCGCTTGGGCCATCTACGCAGCCTGGTACGCCTTCACCGTGATCACCTGGATCGTGCTTCCCGGCAAGGACTTTGAGGGCACCGAGCTCCGAACTGGCCAGCGTCTGCACTACAAGCTCAACGCTTTCGCTACCTTCCTCGTTGCAATTGGTGCTTCGGTCGGCTTCATCTTCTACAAGGGCCCCGAGGCTTTCACCATCTTCTACCAGCACTGGCCCGGTCTCGTCTCAGCCGCTCTCTTCAACTCGTTCGCTCAGGCTGTCTACTGCTACCTCAGCTCGTTCGGTGACGGCAAGCTGCTTGCTCTCGGCGGCAACTCGGGCAATGTGCTGTACGATTGGTTCATCGGCCGTGAGCTCAACCCCCGTATCGGCAACTTTGACATCAAGTCGTTCAACGAGCTTCGACCGGGCCTCATCCTCTGGGCCATCCTCGACATCAGCTGTGCTTGCCAGCAGTATGTTCAGCTGCGCGGTCGTGTCACGGACAGCATGGTGCTCGTCTGCGCCTTCCACCTCTGGTACGTCGCCGACGCGCTCTTCATGGAGTCGGCTATCTTCTCCACCATGGACATCACCACCGACGGCTTTGGCTTCATGCTGTCCGTCGGCGACTTGGTCTGGGTTCCCTTCGTCTACAGTCTCCAGGCACGTTACCTTGCCTTCCGACCTGTCCACCTCGGCATTGCCGGCACTGCTGCCATCATCGGCGTCAACCTGATCGGCTACTACATCTTCCGCGAGGCCAACTCGGAGAAGAACCAGTTCCGTAACGGCACCAATCCCAAGAACCTCAAGTACATGACCACCTCGTCTGGACGCAAACTGCTGACCTCGGGCTGGTGGGGCCGCTCGCGTCACCCCAACTACCTCGGCGACTGGATCATGGCCTGGGCCTGGTCGCTGCCCTGCGGTTTCGCTACGCCCATCCCCTACTTCTATGTGGCCTACTTTGCCGTCCTGCTCGTGCACCGTCAGCTCAGGGACGACGAGGCGTGCCAGAAGAAGTACGGCAAGGATTGGGACAAGTACTGCAAGCTTGTCCGCAGCCGCATCATTCCCGGCATCTACTAGAGGGGCGGTATCCGGGCGGCGCACTCACAATGTGAACCACTGCCAGCCTCGCACTCGTCCTCTTTGGGGATTGCGGGACTCTTGTCTTGCTTGATCTCGGTTGCTTAGCCTGCGCGGAGTCAGAGTCGTCCCGGCGACCGCACTGTTGCCGTGGTCTTCAAATGGCAGTAGCTCCTGAGGTGCGGCCAGCCTGCTTCGTTTCGCTTGTACTCTACTTTTTGCCTGCTAGCTATGTATATGAGGAATGCTTCTTCCGTGCTTGGTAATGGGACCAGATAGCCGATAGGAGCAAGCAAGCGTGTACGAACATCTGAACAAAGCGGCGGGTTCAACTCGCCTGATTTTTGCTTGCTTGTTAGATCGAGGAGTCTGCCGAACTAGGGCGCGTCTGTCACCGATACCGAGGCCCGATGGGATTTGAGGCGTGCACGGGCTGAGTCCAACATCACGCTCGAAGAAAGGGTGTTGGAGTGCGCTTCTTCTTGGCTGCACGTCTCGCTTTAGCATCCCTCGACCTGACCACTCACCGCTCCTTGCATCGTTATCCATTCGTCACTTCACGCGCCATGCTGAGCTGTCAACGCATTGCAGCAGTGGTCCTGGTGGCGCTGGTCGCCTTGACCTCGACAGCGATTGCCGATCAAGACTTCCGTGGCCAGATCCAACCCAACGAGGAGCTCGCCCAGTTGATGAACCTGGGGCCCAACACACGCGTCCTACTCCACGCCATCCCGCCTGAATCCGCTGCGACTACAACTGATAGCCGAGACAAGGTTGTCGCCGACTCGATCGCCACAGAGACCAAGCAGTCGCTCGACCTGTCTGCGTTCGGCCAGCACCGCGATCGATCGACATTGGTCGCCATTGACGGCAGCTTCATCTTCCGTGACCTGCAACAGGGTGCTTACACGCTCGAGCTTGTATCGCGGACGCACAGCTTCCAGAAGTACCGCATCGATATTCTTGACCCAGCGCTTGGCAAGGCGCCTCAGATTCGCATCTTCACACCGTAAGTTGTCCCGCTCCGAGTTGACTGTAATGTAACATCAAGGCTTGTACCCTAACAAGCTTCTCTCTCTCTCTCTTCTTTGCTGGTGCTTTTCCATAGTGGCACGTCCCTCGTCTCGATTCGCTCGTCGAACTTGATCTTCCACCCGCTCATTCTCCACGCGGTCAAGCGCGTCGACTACTACACCGAGGCAGCACCTCTGACCATCAGCTCGCTCCTCGGCATGGGTGGACCCATGATGCTCCTCCCTCTCGCTGCCATGGGCATGATCTTCATCCTCCCCAAGCTCACCGCCTCGCTCGACCCGGAAGCGCAAAAGGAGCTCGCCGAGTCGCAGAAGCGCATGCAGAAGCGCATGGCTGCTGTTCAGTCCGGTGACATGTCCGGGCTGCTCTCGGGCGACGAGAAGAAGGGTCAGGACAAGAACAGCAATTCAGCACGCGCACAGCGCAAATGATCATCCGGAACATCGCATTGGCTTCGTCTACAATCTACGCCATTGGCATCTGCATCCCACCTCTGCCAGCGTCTGGCTGCGACGGCTGTAGCGAGCTGACGAGCTGTTGAGATTCCGTATTGCCCGCCAGCAGGTATCGCAGCGCAAAGATGGCGTGCTCTCGCATGTCTGTGGGATCGTAAAGTCGGACTGAGGGTCAGCATGCTACACAACGGCAGATACGAGGCGGTTCGATACTCACATGGATTTCGCTCGTCGAGCACCGTCATGTTGAGAACGTGGAAGAGGCCGCCGCGCTCTCGTATCCGGTCTTGCACCTGGCGGATCTGCTTCCTGGTGAACGCAAGATGACTTGTCTCAGAAGCACCGTCATTCGACGATACATTCTCTGCGCTTGACGGCACTGAGGTGGTGCCGACGCCCTGTGTCGGCGCATACACCAGCGAGCCGAGAACGCGTACAATGTCGCGCTTGAGGTGGTCAAAGCCATAGCTGGGTTGCGTTTCTTTCCCCTCGTGAGCAGCTTTGCCGGTGGAAGACAGCGCATGGCCCTCAGGTAGCGGCGTGTTGGCGTGGCTCGACTCGGTTGGACCTTGCGGTGAGGCGTCGGCGGGACGGAATGGCGACAGTGCTGGAGCGTACTGGTGCGTCTGATCAAGAAGAGCGACCAGCTCGTCTACGAAATATTCATCCTCCCGCAAGTCGGACAAGAGCGCCCGCGAGAGAGTGGCGAAGCTGTGCGGTCGCTGCCAAAAGATATGGTCGCTGGGTCGACGCTCGTCGCTCCATCCGTCCGCCGTCATGCTCATCGAGAGCAAGCACTGTAGGAGCAACAGCAGCCCATGGTGGACACCAATGAGCCGCCTGTCTTGTGGCTGTTGATCCGCTGATTGGCCGTCTTTGGCGATCCCTCCAGCCATGGCACTGCGAGCAAACCTGGACAAATCCAAGAAGACGTCGACCAGTCCTACGAGGCCAGCCCCGCTCAATTGGTCCTCCGAGTTCGTCTGTCCCTCGGCGACTTGTTTCTGCTGGAGGTGAAGCCAGCTGTCGAGCAACTTGAGCAGAGTGAGCTGCGCGCTGGAGATGATGGGCAGATCAGAGTGCGATGCAATAGACGATGACGAGATTTCTTCAATGGGCTCGAGTGCGGATAAGAGCTTTGATGCATGGCCTCGTTCGAACAGGATGGCAAAGATGGTGTAGATGAAGCCGAGCGACTCTTCCAGACCCGGAATCTCCGACTCGGGCTCGTACTCCGCACTCGCCTCGTCTTGCGATGCTGACGCTGTGCGAATCATGATGCTCTCCGAGGTACTGAGCAGCGATTGAATGAGTCGTAGACCGGATGCAGATGTACAGAAGTCGCGACAGCGTTCGTTAGCATCCTCTGTCCAGGCTGGCGTTCGCAGGAAGTTGATGAGCAGGATCTGCGCGGCACTTTGCGTGCCTGTATCGGGAGAGGAAAGGAGCTTGAGGACCAGTGCATCCTGCTTGCCGTCAGGAACGACTATGCGTGGCCAAATTTGATGCTGAACACCCTGGTTTGCGGTGACGAGGTTGGAGAGCATCTGGGCTGCTGATCGAGCGAGAAGCGTCGCATCCGGGTCGTTCAGCGTATGGAAGCGGGTGATGTTGTCGAGGAAGGGCGAAACGAGGTCGAAGTGTTGACACAACAGCTCTTGCGCGTCCGAACATGCTGCCGTGGCATTACGCAGGATCCTCATGCATAGTGTAGCGATCTGGCAGGTGCGTCTGTATGGATCTCGATGTTGCTCGTTTGCGTCGGCCGTCTTTCCTGTGCTTTGCTGTTCGAGGTCGTCTGAAGGCGGTCGTGCATTTTGGCATCGCTCATGTACGTCAAAGAACGAGCTGAGACAGCGCAGTAGAGATGAGAGGGACCCGGACGTTGCGAAAAGTTGTCGACTGGGCGCATCGCGGGCCAATTGTTGGCTCAACAGAGTAAGGTGTGCTTCTAACCGGTCGTATGCCACGACCTCGCCTGCTGCAATGTCGGCCAGGGCTGATGCGCCCGTCACCGCCCTCGCGTACTCGTCGAAGAGGCGGACCAGTGCATCGCAATTTGCCACATCTATGGTCGCCTCGGACGACTGCAGCATCGTCGTTGGTCGATGATGTTGGAGCTCGAAGGTGCAAAGCAAGCCGGGCTCGTCAGGGTCTCGAAGCCAGTTTCGAGCAAAGTGGAGCAAAGCATCCAAAGTTGCAACGGAAGTCGGAAAAGAATTTTAGGCGCCGTCAATCTGTTAGACTCTTAAGTCGAGTCTCTGCTTGTCAGCTTCCATGAAAGAGGCTTTCTTGCTTCGATTCCGCATCTGCGCTGACGATGGCGAAGACTCTCAAGCAAGCGCACAAGAAACGACGAAGGATGATGTGAAAGGCAAAGGAACTCTATATTGAGACGGTGACATGTATGCTAGAATGTGACAAAGACCATCGAAAGCGAGAGAACGAAGCCAGCGAATCTCGATCTCGATCAACAAGACAGAGGAGGCCTCGAAATGTCGCTGCGATGGACGATGAACCCGGTGAAAGAAAGATGCAAAGCTAATGAAGAAGAAAAGTATGTGGAGGGATCGCGAGATCCACTAGCTGGCGGAAACGAAGCGAAGCGCTTAGCACTTGCCGTTCTTGCAGTAACCCGACGACTGGGTGATGAAGGTGGGGTCCTGCTGACCGCCGTAGTTGGTAGCCTTCTCGGTACCGGAGCAGGCCTTGTAGAGGGCGCAAGTGAGGTTGCCGGGAGTGTACTTGGACTGAGCCGAAGCGGGGAGCTCAGAGACATCCGAGGGCGAGGAAGCGTTGTCCTGGTAGAGGTTGACGAAGAAGCAGCCGTCGGTGGCGTCGCAAGCGGCGAGGCACTTGTCAACCGAGTCGACAAGAAGGTAGGTCATGTAGTTGGCGTTGTCAATCGTAGCCGCGCCAACGGTCTGGCCCTGGTAGACACCCGAGTCAGCAACGGTCTGGTAGTTGCTGAAGGTCTGCTGGTACTTGGAGGTGCAGACGGTGCCGTCACCGCCAGTGCTGCCGCCAGTGCTGCCGCCAGTGCTGCCACCGGTGCCGGAGCCCGAGCCAGATCCAGAGCCACCGTCAGAGCCAGAGCCCGAGCCAGAACCAGAGCCGGTACCAGAACCAGAGCCAGAGCCGCCGTCAGAGCCGGAGCCAGAGCCAGAGCCAGAGCCAGAGCCAGAGCCAGAGCCAGAGCCAGAGCCGCCGTCAGAGCCCGAGCCAGAGCCCGAACCAGAGCCGGAGCCGGTACCAGAACCCGAGCCAGAGCCGCCGTCAGAGCCAGAGCCCGAACCAGAGCCAGAGCCCGAACCAGAGCCCGAGCCCGAACCAGAGCCAGAGCCCGAACCAGAGCCAGAACCCGAACCAGAGCCAGAGCCCGAACCAGAGCCGCTACCGCCAGTGTTGCCACCAGGGCCGGGAGCAGGGCCGTTGTTGCCACCAGGGCCAGGAGCAGGACCGTTGTTGCCACCAGGGCCAGGAGCAGGACCGTTGTTGCCGCCAGGGCCGGGCTTGGGGCCGTTGCCGCCAGGGTTGGGCTTGGGCTGGTTGCCCTTCTGGCAGAAGGGAGTCCACCAGTTCCAGAAGTAGGCGCACTTGGCCTTGTCACCGCCGTTCCACTTGGGGATACCGGGAGCACCACAGCCGTACGAGGACGAAGGGAGCGAAGCCTTGTTCCAGGGGGCAACGGGGGCCCAGGCGGAGGTCTTCTTGTTGAAGGAGGGGAGAGAGTTGAGCTGCAGCTTGCAGCAGTTGGTGTTCCACGTGCGGGCCTCCAGGGCCTCCAGCTGCTCGACCGGCGAGGCAGTGGCGTAGGTAGCGGCGCCGATGGCGGCAACGATAGCGATGTTCTGGATCTGGACCATTTTGAAGATCGTTGAAGAAGAGAGAGAAGAGAAGAAGTCTAGGGAGGGGTCCGGAAGAGAGAAGAGGAGAAGAGGCGAGGAAGAGAAGGCTTGGTTTGTTGGATGAAGAAAGGGGATGGAGGAGGACGAAGAATGCTCGGATTATATAGACGAGAGACGGGTCTGACGTTCGTATCGTAGACAGGGAAGTTCTGCTATGGAGCAATGCTGCCCAGCTAGGCAGGGGCGGTGGGTGAGACAGATCCTCTGCAACGGAACAGGCGCAAACGCCAGAGTCTTCGTGGGTGCAAAAAGTTCCAGCAGCACTCGACCATACAGAACCCCTCGGTCCGCGTCCTTGGAGCGGGCTCAAGTCTGGACTCTAGCAGAATTAGGTTTTCCAAGAAGCAGAGTATCGCCGTAGGGTTACTGCACGAACTGGAGTCGGTACCTAGGCGACGGTCACCGAGTGTCTCAGAGCGATCCCGTCAGCAGTCCAGGGCTCGTGCACCTTAGCGGCCACGGGGGAGGACGCCAACGATCCAGTACCACTACAAAGCGCAGTGGTTCCTGAATTTGCCGCTAGGGCTGATGATCGATTTGTGCGGCAAGCCAAGCACGGCGGGGTCTCGAATGAGGGCGCAGGTTTGGATGTCGGCTGATGCTGCAGCTGACGAACAATTGCCGTTGAGGTTGACCGGATATTCGGCATGCAATCTCAGTGAGACATCGAAGAGGACGCGAGCTTGCAGGGTCGAGATGTCACGGCGAATCATGCCACGCTGCAGGAGACTGAATCGAAGTGCGGACCGATCGAGGTCCAGCTTGAGTTCCCAAGGAATGAAAGGGCGTAGATTCGATTACTTTGTCTCTCCGCTGTCCCTTTGTACCGCCGTTTGTCAAGCGACAAACAGCTCTGTCTTTTGCAGCTAGGCGCTCGTACTCGTCCCCAAGAGCCCATCGGGATTTCTGTATCGTCTTGCCGCGAGCCTGGAACTAATTGGACGACTTGGCGCCAGGCGTATGAACTTCAGCCCACGGACAGCTCGGCCTCGTTCCAGACCTGGTCTGCAGACGTTCGGCCGCCTTTGACCCGTCTGCACCGACGAGGGTCCCTTTTTGTGAGTTCTCCGACATCGCCAGGCTCGGTCATCTAGGTCAAGATCTTGCCGTCTGTGCGGAACAGCGCTTTCGGCCTCCGACGAATGCAAGCTCCATGGCTGGAATCGAGCTCAAACGAACTGCCTGTCGAGCCGATTCCATGGTCAGTAAAAGCACAAAGGGGTTCAATGCCAATGCTAAGGTCTTGTGTCATCAGGCTTCCCAACAATGGGGGTCTGGGGAGTCTCAGTCATTGTTTTTTCGTGTCGCGTGCCTGTCTCATAGTAAGAATAAGAGTGGTCAGCGTGGGCGATGCTGGCGCAGGGGTGAAACAAGGGCCATCACGCTCGGTGAGATGGGGTCCGAGACATGCTCGGTGACAGGCTCTGGGGGTCGAGGTGGCTTTGTTTGTACACGCATGTTTGTCTCGAACAGAACCTCGGCAGCGGGCAAGAAGGTTTTGGAATGGCCGACACATACGGGCCGTAGAAGCATCGGAACTTGGACGGTGTAGAGGGAACCTGAGACATCCGACGGCCACCGGCAAACGCTTCGCTGGGCGAGCCCAGAAGCATAGCCGTCTGGCCTTCTGTCGATCCTGTCAGGGCTACGGAAGAAAGGGCACGTTCGATCGACTCTGACGTCTGAGACACTTTTGATTGACCGACTCAGGCGCTTGGCAGCGGAATCGGCGCTACCTGAGACACTCTGACATTTCGCTTGACGCGTCAGAAAAAGTGCGTCGATAATCCTTGTTCTTTGAGACATTTTGCGCTCAACAGGCACCAGACCGTCGATCCAGGCCAGGTGCTGGCGGGGCTGAGCAAACAATGAAATTCAATGCAATTGATCAAACCCAGAAATGCCCTCGGAAGACGGTCGACTGGCTGTTTCACATTGACACGAGTCAGGCGGGGTCGTAGGGAATGTTTGTTCGCTCGGCTCATGGCTCCGGAACCCTGGCGAGTCGTTTGTGGTCTTGGGCGGGGTCTCGGCTTCGTGGGCGTACATGGCTCGATGCTGTCAAGGATCGACACCTCACCGAGCAGAGATGAGCGACGACCAGACCATGGCGTTTGTTTGCACTAGATTACCGGGCCTTTTTTGCGACCTGATTAAATCTTGACTTTTTGGCGGAAAAGATCGCACGATACAGTAGTTGCAAGTCTTCGAACAATAGCCAACCGTGGTGACCACGCTACGATGATGTCGACTGTTTCAAACGGCTCTATTGTATAGCACAAGCTCTCGATCTGCCGTCGTGATCGCTACGCAGACCTTCGAGAAGCCTTCACTAGGATGCGGATCGACCAGTCGTAGGTTGAACTACTGTGAGAAGATCGCGTGACCACGATTTGACTGAAGGCTGCGATGTGCCTCGTTTCCGAGAGCAAATGCGCCAGAGCAGGCCGAAGAGAAGCTTTGCGTGGACAACGGAAGATGCTGGTTTGTCTAGCTCTGAAATCGTATCCGCGAGCACAGACACACGAGCGGGCTCACAAACAAGGAGATGTTTGAAATGGTGACTGATGTTATGCAATTGAGACCCATCTAAAGTGCAAAGTCCTCGCCACGGCATCGAAGAGTTGTTCTCCGGAGGCGATGTGGACACGATTATTGATACATATGAGGTGATAAGCTGAAGTTCCTTAGAAAGAGAATCGGAGGAGCGCAGGGTTAAGTGCGATGGGATAGAGGATGTGCAGCATAGAAATGAGGAGTAGAGGCCAGTAGATGAAGAATCCTTCGATCTGCCATTGCAGAGGAATGACTCCAGGCAGCTGGAAGACGATCACAGCTGCAATGGCGGCAACGGCGATGAGGAAGACCTTCCAGAACCTCTTGAGGATGAGAGGAACCTCGACGAAGAAGTTGCTGTCCTCGAGATCCTTGATCGTGGCGCCCCAGGTCATGTTGACACCCACGATGTGGGCACCGAGAGCGGCAGCGACGTGGTACGAGAGACCGCCGAAGAAGATGAACATGCTCGGGAACCAGACGGCGTGCGCCTTGATCAAGTTCCAGAGACCGTCCGTCTGGGCGCGGTATCGGGCGATGACCTGCGCCACGTTGCCGCCGATACTGAAGACGAACACGACGGCGACCCAGATGTTGAACGGAGGCAGGAAGGTGGGCAGCAGCACCGGGTAGAACCAACCCTGGACGAGGTAGAGAGCGATGGAGAGCGGAAGAGCGCAGGCGATGGCGTAGTACGAGAAGATGTACGAGCATGCCGAGAACTTGTAGTGAAGCGGGGCGTCGCTCCACAGGAAGGTTCGGAAGAGCTTGGAGAAGGGACCCTTGTACGGCCACTGCCAGATGCGGTTGAAGACCAGCTCGGAGCAGCCGAACGCGTACTTCTGCCATCGGTTGAGCTCGTCATCGCAGGTGAGCGAGACACCCTCCTCGAACTCGTTGTTCGAGTAGGTAGCCCATCGGACAACGTATCCCTTCATGAGCAGACGCAGAGCCATGTCGAAGTCTTCGGACACGTGCGACTCGGACCAGACCTTGCGGACACCATCCTCCTCATCGACAAAGGCGGCCTCCTGCATCGCAGACCATCGCAGGAAGGCGTTGTGTCCCATGAAGGGGGCGACGTCACCAGCGGCGACCGTGTACGAGATGGAGAAGTTGACAAGGCGAGTGAAGAAGGCAATGGCGCGCTCAAAGTAGCTGTTGGTAACGAGCATGACACCGGAGCAGTGCTGCAGGACACCGACGTCGGGGCACTGGACCATCTCGGAAGCAGCATCGAGGAGGCAGTCCTCGGGCACACGAGTGTCCGAGTCGATGAGGAGGACCAGGTCGCCGATACGCACGTTGCCCTTGGCCTGAGCCAGAGCGTGAAGCTTGGGAAGGCAGTCTTGCAGGCAGTGCTCGTAGAGCTCGGTCTCATCAGCTTCCGTCCACAGAGCAAGCGGCTCAGCCTCCTGAGGACGGTATTCGGACATCATCTTCTCGACGGCGAGGGACAGCTGGCAGGTGAAGTTGAGGTTCGAGGCCTTCTTGAAGCGACCCTTTCGCACGTAGCCATCGGTGCCGTGCGCGGGACGGCCGACCCAGCCGATGTTGTTCTTCTCGTAGTAGTCCTGGCGGATGGCCTGCTGCTCAGCAGAGACGAGCTGCATTCCATCTTCCGAGATGATGATGGATGCGGTGCCGCCCTGCAGCTCGTAGGTGCTGATCGCCTTCTTGACCGACTCGATGGTGGGCATCAGCACTCCCTCGAGAGACTCCTTGTACACGGGCATCTGGATCGTGATGTGAGGCAGGGCTCCCGTGATGCGAGTGGGCGCCTTGCCCGAAAAGTACTGAGAGTTGGTGTGGAGCTGGCGAATGGGACCGAGAATCTGGAAGACGATGCCAATGACGTTGTCGCAGAAGAACATGATGACGGGGAACATTACCAAGGTAACTGCTGCGAGCGCCATGCGAACCCACTGACCGTCAATGAGCGAGTACTGGAAAAGGCTCGAGATGAAGAGGAAGCACAGCACCACATCGAGACCGACGGCCAGACCGTGCTGGAGAGCGGCTTGGTAGAAGACCGGCCTCTCTTCGGTGCCCGGCTGGTCCTGCTTCTCGGGATCGCTGGAGGCGTTGTTCGCCCATTCGGGACTCTGAGGAGAGTTGGAGCCCGGCGAGCCGGCGAAAGGGTTCGAAGGTGTCCTCGAGTGACCTTCCGATGGGGTGTTGTGACCGTTGCTCGAAAGCGTGCGGAAGTGAGCTTGGTTGCGGTTGAATCGGCTCATGGCAGCGTCCGTGGCGTTGGGAGTGGAGGCCGCCGAGGTCAAGTTGCTTGTGTTGTTCTTGAAGGAACTGGTCCAGACGAACTTGATCATGCCCTCCTCGAGCTCTTGCGCGCGAGCTTCGAGCTGCTCGACGCGGTCGCTCCAGACGACGACGGTGTTCTCGCGGCGGATGAAGCAGGCGTTTTGCGCCTTTCTCGCACCGGCGAGCTGCTCCATGGTGTCGACCACCTGAATGTGTTGGGAAGCAGTGATAGGAATCTGCTCGGTACCGGGAGCCAGACGGGTGTTGATGGCAGAGACGACGGGAGAAGTGATGGTCATGGCGGCCTCGCAGTTGAGGATGGCAACTGCGCGGCAGAAGTTCCCGAGCCTCTCGTCTTGTGCGGGGCAGACCACGTATTGGCCTTTGGAGAATCGAATCGCCACACCGCTTGGCACCTCAGGGTCTTCGGAGAAGAAGCTGCGGCGGGTGCACGTTTTCCAGAGATGAGCAGCCATGACCTGGTAGCCATCGCGAGCATCGATCCAGTTCTCGTCTGCGGCACTCTTTTCGAGGTACTCGGAGTTGATAGACTGGGCATACTCGCGCTGCTGCATCATCTGTGGGAGAAAGTCGTTCGGCGTTGACGCGGCGTCCTTAGCAGGAAGCTGCTCGTTCTTCTTGCGAAGGAACCCGAGCATTGTGAATATGAGCTTTCGAGGCCGAGGGGAAGGGGGATGACGTTGAGGAGCTAGGGTATCGCTTGTCCAGCAAGGCAATGTGCGAGAGTGGCAGAGGCAAGGTCGAGAATGCGGGACGGGAAGCGAAGGGCAGAGCAGGGGCGGGATGAGGAGCGACTTTGACGAGGATGGGTGGGAGGGATGGCACAGCGAGAGATACTTGCCTTTAATATCTCGGAAGGCAACGACGTACGGGCGATTTGGAAGTGCTACAGGGGTGCACTCTGTGTAGCGGTCTTTGTTGGCGGAGTCTAGTCTCACTTTGGCTCAGAGCGGCCCGCGATGGCAGAGAGCGTGGACAGCCTACGGCCGATCGATTGACCGACAGAGCAAGGGCAAATACATGAGCAGTGCGAGCCTGCTTGTCGGCACGCTCCTTGTCTCGGTGAGTGAGAGAGTAAGCGCTAAAGCGAGAGGGCACTAGGGCTGATGTGGGCATGTGCATTGCCGCAAAGGCCGCTCTCATCGAGCATACGATTCTGGCAGGGGCCATGGTTCGCTGAAGAGCCAAGAAAGCTCTTTGCTTTTGTTTGCAAGGCACGAGGGCTCGACTTGTCTCTGTCATGGTCGAGGGCGCATGGTTTGTACCATTGTCGAAGGAGGTCTTTGTTGGCGACGGCGATACCATCCAAGTTTCACATTGCACCTGGAGTCAGTCTCGGGTTTTCCTTAGACCGTTTTTAAAAAAAAAATCTTAAGTTTTTAAGTTTGCCTGTGATCTGGACCTTTATTTATTTTTTTGACAAATCTTCTTTTCTTTGATTCCGAGCTTTGAAAGGTCCATCAGTCGACGACGTCGGACACCGGTGAGACTGTGAGAGTCAAGACGTTGATCGACTGCCAGACTGTCGGGCAAGTAAGTACGTTTTTGGTGCCCTTTTCACCCCTCTGAAGCCTGAGAGACCTGTAACAGCAGACACGAACCCCAGTTCAGAGCAGTATGACTCTGAGGTCACGGCAAAGAACAAGACATCAGCCTTCGCTTATCGACGAGCGTCCAGGGCGGCATACTTGCTTCGTCCTCGAGTGGTGAAAGATCGGCTCAAATCGTAATCCAAAGGACGGAGGGCACGTGAGTGATAGAGAGCTTGCATCGACGAAGGTCAGCGGGATTTGGACAGCAATGCCCGAGACATCGAGCCGCCCTTCGAGGCGATGAGTGTTCAAGTATGATCAGATCAGCTTGCGGGAGCTGCTCAGATTTGCCATCTTTGCAAGGGCTGCTAGCGTATAGCGAGGTGACAGGGTTCACGCTCTCCTACACTCGGATCAGCATGCTGCTCGGCGGCACAGCGGAAGCGGCAGTACCCTTGATTTAGGCGAGTGTCTCGATCGCTCTGGTCTGGATCGCAGCGAGCGCTGAAGGCGCATGTCTCGTTGCGTCCGTCAAGGTCGGCTTCTGGACGAGACAGACAGACTGCGAAGCTTTAGATCACGTCTTGTCGAGCAAAACATCGATCATAAGCTGATCTGGCCCTCTTCAAGGGCGAGATCGCGGCGACCCCGCAGAGCTAGGGGATAGTCACTGCGATCGTAGGCAGAGCAAGATTGCGAGAAGGACCAAGTCCTGAGGAAAGCAGCAAAGCAAATGAAAGACCGAGCCTGCGCTACTGGAGCGCTGAGGGCGTCCAAGGATGTTGATGCCCGCTGCGACGCCAGGTTGCTTGACAGCTGTGGCGGAATAGAGCGTCCGCGACTTCCTGACGAGAAGGAATGCAGAAACCCAGAAGAATCGCGCGCATCTTAGACAGACGCAAATGTTTGACACGGGTGCGACACTCAGCAAACAAATCAACGCCGACTTTTGTTTATCCTTTTTTTTTGAAACAACAAAGCATTGTCCGCTGCAGGTCCAGACAGCCTCAGACATTTCCCAGGCGCAGCAGTCGAGCAAATGCTAGTCGCTCTCGCGCCGCACCAATGATGCACGCCCGTCGGGTCATCGACGGTTCTCTGCAAAGAATAGGCGCAGCGCAGTTGGCCGGCGACAATGACAAGTCTGGATTCGCTCCACCGTACCTGATCCAGCTGGACCCGCCTGCGCTCCGTTCCTTCGGAAGACTACGATCGACAGCCATTCAGAGCCTCACGGCACATTCCTTATGATCGTAGTCGTTTCGCTACTATCAAACGAATGCTCGAGGCTCGCGTCGCGCCGTGTAGCCACGGACGCGAATGCACCAAGCAGATCCGAACCTAGCGCAGAGCGGCTCCTGTCCGGGTCAAGATTCTTCCGTTGACAGGTTGAGGAGGGAAAGTGGCGTCTGTTGGCTTCTAGGAGGATGTCTCGCGAGGCGATTTACTGCTGCTGGTGTGTGGCTCCCGTAGGCCGATAGGAAGGGTCAATCGAGGATAGAGCTCGCCTCAAGGTGAGACACTGCGCACGATTCGACGCGTCCAAGCATGTCTCAGAGGCTGCGGGTCGACGACCGAAAAGGCCGGCTGCTTGGCGTGACGGCGCGCGAGACATGCAAACAAAATGTCGAAAGGCGTGGCGATGAAACCCTGCTATTGTTGGTCTTGGCCGATGAAACTGGCGACTGTTTGCAAAGTTGCTCCTCAGCGTCAGGTTGTGCAGCAAGCATGATGGGTTCACACCGGGCCAGGATGGAACCCTTCTCCGCAGTTTCAGAAGCTCAGCTCCGATACGAGCCATGACTGGATCGGGAACCCGCGAGTCCTTTTGCACAAAGGGACCAAGTGCCTGCGGACGCAGTCGTCACCTCAGATTGCAGAGTGCATGCGTGCGCTGTCGGAAGGATGGCTCCATTGATCTGAGCGCGCGTACCTTTTCTCGTTCGCTCCCACGCTCGCTGCGATTAGCTGACTTGGCGCGCGTGCAGCCGACGTATCAGAGGGGTCATATCGATGAGCGAAAGGGTAGGCAGTCTTAGCCTGCGGAAGCGGAAGCGACTGGTCAATTGCAAATACCATGCTAAGAAGAGGCGGCATGCGCCAAGCGTTGTGGCTGCCGATACCCTGCCGTCAGCTCAGCTCATTAGGCGGGTGCATGGGCCACAAAGGGAAGAACGGAGATCGTGGCTAGTGCAAAGGGTCCTCGATATCAGGTCGATCATCGCCATCGAGCCACAGACGGACGGTCAGGACCAAGTCCTGTTCAGCGTCGTTCCTCTGCCGTCACCACCGTCGGCAAATTCGAGGCGAGACTGCCTCTGCCGGCTTAGCGAAGCTTCCGGTTTCGAATTTCATTCTCCAGAAAGCGACTTCAAAAAAGATGAAACACCACCGCTTCAACTCAAAATGTATTGCATTTTTGTAATGGAAATGCACATCCGCAGATCCGCAGGCAGGCGAATGAGAAGAGTCGGAAGCTTTCGCACAGTATTTGAGTCGAAGGGCCGGACTGAAATGGCGTCTTCGCCTTGCTTTGCGCTGAAGCGTCGGGTTTATGTTCTGACAGTCTTCAGTCATGACAGACTGGACTCACGACAGCGAGATCGACTCCTAGAATCGCTTCAATCGCAGAGCAAAGTGAGAGCGTAAGCTATTCAAACCCACGTGGGAGGCGTCAGCTTGGGGCCATGTCTCTTACACCGGCCTAACATCTCGTCATTCGCGTCGCAGCTTGACCGGAACTTGTATTCCGTAGGAATGAGCTGGCAGAGTCAAAAGACATGACGGCCCAGGGCAGGCTTGTCTTGGTGAACAGATATCAGCAAGAAGGACACGCGCGAGCCCGTGTCTCGCTGAGATCGGCCAGAGAATCGGACCGGTCGATCACTTCAACGCCCGAGCGTCATGGCGGAGAAGGGCGTGTGAGACGTTGTCTCAGAGCTCGTCAGGCACGAAACGCGTCGTGTTAATGAACAAACAATTTCTGAGACTCGGGCCCGAACGGAGCCCGATGTCAACCCCGCCGCTGGAATTCTCGACCCAAGGGTCCATCCCCGCCCGGCACAGGCATTAATCTGTTCCGCTGGGAACGAAACAAGAATCAAGGTTATACGCAGTGACGCTCGAGGCCATCCGTAGCCCGAAGAGCAGATGTCTTCGATTTAGATGGACGGCTATGCTTCAAGGGCTGTCGTCGTCTCAGGTGATCTTGGCGCTGGATGAAGCATTTCAGGTCCGTCTCGGGCGTCTCGAGGGAAATCGGCGCTTTCACTGCGGCATTCATTCAGCCTGATCATTGGCTCGTCGACGAGCATGCATGCTTGCTCACGTCCTCGTGGGCCTTTTTTTACGACCCCCCATTAGTGCCTTGCTTGAGGACCGACTGCGCGCATCGTTGGATCGGCATCGATAAGCTGTTCGAGGGTGCTCTCCGCGGCGTGCTGTAGGGACCGTGTACATACAAATGCTGGATAATCGTGCTCTAGCAGCGCAAACGGGTGTTTTACGTACACCCGATCGTGGCAGGATGTCTCGCTTGTATGATAGGCGACGTCGGAGATGGTTGTCTCAATGTCAGTACTTGCAACTTGGGTGCTTTCCGTACACCATCGAACAGTGGCCGACATGGCCGTTGCCAATCGATCAGCCGCCGCGGCGTCGACGCAGCAGTGGCCGTCGTGACGTGCGAAGGCCGTGGGAATGTCGATGTCCTGCATCGAATCGTTTCGCAAGCTCGCTTTGGGATGGGCCAGCTCGCTTAGAGACAGCAGGAAGGGGCTAGGCACTAGCAAACACAGGGTGTACCGCTCTGTGGTCTCTTGCTAGCGCCCTTTGGATGATTTGCGGTTGCCGCCGCCTGTCAAAGTCCCCTTCGCTGCCACCTAGCCGAGCTAAGCAGGAGTGATTGCAAAAATTTGGAATTTGTCTTCGCAGATGAGCTTGGTCATCGCGATGGTGATGAGCTGATACCGCTTCTGTAAGCGATCATGGCTGTATGCATCAACGGATCGCCAAATGGGCGAGGCGATCCTCGCGTTCCTGTAAATCAGTCTTTGCTCGAAAAGATGGTTGGCGTACCCTGCCAATCTCTGCTGTCTCCTCACTTCGACGCACGGCATCTGGAAGCGCGCAAGAAGCTCTCGCATAGCCAAGCCCTCGGATGTGTGACAGCGTCGACTGTGTCGCCGCGGTCGCCGCTGTCCGAAGCTGTCTCGGGTCCGGCATTTAGCCTGAATTCGTGCGCTAGATCGTCTCGACTATTGCTATGTTTCAGAAGAGTGCAGCAGGGTGCCGAATGGACCGAAGTTGTCAGCCAGCTAGCCGAGATACCGAAGCCTGACTGGCAGCAAGATACAACGGCGCTGAGCTGCAAAATTGGCACAGATTCAACCCAGTCTCTGGGTCACAAAAGTGCATGCAACTCAGTCTGAACCAGCGGCAGTGGTCGAGCCCATGCAGTCGGAGTAGGAAATGGAGTGCAGCACGTCTGCCTTTAGCCAAGGGCTGCAGGCGTCGCTGCGTAGGGCTAAGGCGCCAATGCAAACCAAACCCAAAAACTCGCAGGATTTGTTTTTCTAGCTGACAGATTGTGCAAATTGGCTCGCTTGGCGGCAAATCAAACAAACAATTCTCTGACACAGAAAACACGGAAGGCAAGATGTGTCGGTCCGAGTATCAGCACGGAGCAAGTCGCCTTACAGACACGCGCCCCCTCGTTTCCATGCATCGATCCGCGCTGCTCATCGCCCACACCCGAGCTAGTCTCGAGGTCGTCTTCGCTACACACGCTGCGCCATCCCTCGCTGCCCTCAATCACGGCTGACCTTTTCTCCCGTCTTGTGAATCGCTGAGGCTAGTGCGCTGCTGTTGAGCTGACAAGACTGCCGCGAGTCTCATGATATCGAGCAAGTGCCTGAGCGTGCCGTCTCGAGGCCTCGTTGCTCTTCGGCGACAATTATGAATGCTCTTGCGTGCTTGCATTAAGCAAAGCTGATCTCCAGATGTGCCTCCAAGCCAAGACAGGGCAAGCAGGCCCTCGAACAAGACCCTCTGTCTCCCTGTCGTCGAACGTGCGCTGCATCAAGGAACGGACGAGTGGGCCACAGGAAATCAATATTCTCTTTTCTTTTTCCTACTTTTTGATTCTCATCTTCTTAAATTTAATAGAGAATTTTTCGCAGTCCAGGGTCTCGCCGTTTTGGATGTCTCGGAGCCCTTCTGGGCCGGCCAATGTCGCAGACTGGCCTCAAGACACAATGCCCATTCTTCCATCCGCTCTCAAGTTTTCTTGCGCCCTTTCATCGGCTTCGGCAATTCACCTCCTCTCCCCCTGGGCCGCTGTCTACAACCACATCGCTGCACCGGGCGTATCATTTTTCGCCAATGTCTCACCCCCTTCGCTCTCAATGCCCTTGTATGAGCCAAGATCGCATGCCTCGCGTGTGTTTGAGCGGTCGCTCTGTAGCCAACGGTAATGCACGACTTATCGATACACGCCTTGTCTTTGGTCGAAACGTGCTCATACTGCTGCTGTTGGTCACATTTCTGTTGACAGTGTCGGTCGATGAAACCTAAGCGCCCTTGGTCGACGGCAATTGGTTTCATGACTGACCGCAAGCTGCTGACCCCTCCTTGACAGGACATCGTTCGACCTTGGTCCGATCCCCTTGTAGCGGAGAGCGCTCGAGGATCGCTCAACCCACCCTGGCTTCTCTCAATAGTGCTTACCTTGCACCCAATCTTTCCGCCTCTTAAGCCTGCCCCTTTACACGTCGACTTCCCTCATCCCATTCTCTTCCCCTCGTCCACACGCTCCTCCGTCCACGCATCCCTGCGCAGGCTACCCACCTCAAGCACAAGTTTACCTTCCAAGCTCGCACATCAGGACCACACCTTCACACGATCACAAGCATGAGCCGCACATTCCAGCTTCCACCCCGCGTCGCGGGCGACGACGAGATTGAGCAGCTCAAGGATGACCTTCCGGACGCCGAAAGCGATCTCGATCACAGTGGCAGTCCGAGTGGAGGCTATTTCAACCCCTACTCGCACGGTCGCAAGCCAAGCCAAGGTACCTCGATGAGCCGCAACAGCTCCTCGGGCGACCTCACCGGCTCGTATTCGCAACCACACCTCTCGTCAAGCGGGCACGAGTCGCCGCACGGCATGCGCCACAGCCGCTCGGGCTCGTACGAGACCTTCATGGCCAACACGGCCAACTTTGCCACCTCGTCGGCGCAGTCGCACACGAGCGTCATGACCCCCGCTGCGGGTCTGTACGATGCTTCGACCAACACGTCGCTAGCGCACGTAGCGTTGAAGTACCGCAAGCCCTTTGCACAGCGCGTGCTACGGGAGGACGAGACACCCGAGAAGCCGTGGTTGGAGACCAAGAGGCGCAAGACGCACAGCCGCCGCTCCTACTGGATCTTCATCTTTGGTCTTTCGTTCGGTCTTGCTGGCGCAGCGCTGCTGATGTACTTTGCCTACGCGGCTGTGCCCAAGGGCAAGTACTGCCTCGTTCTCGACGAGCAGTTCGAGGGCACGACGATCAACAAGGACATCTGGTTCCACGAGCAAGAGACCGGTGGGTTTGGCAACAACCAGTTCGACTGGACCACCGATTCCGCCAATAACTCGTTCGTCCAAGACGGAAAGCTCTACATTGTCCCCACCCTCACCTCGGACGCTCTGGGCGAAGGCGCCATTACCAATGGCTACACGCTCAACCTGACCGAGTCCAACCTGTGCACTGCTTCCAACAAGACCGATGCCAGTTGTGCGGTGCGCTCCAACTCGACCACGGGTGTTGTCCTTCCTCCCATCCAATCGGCGCGATTGATGACCAACTTTTCGCGCTCGATCAAGTACGGCAAAGTCGAAGTGAAAGCCCGCATGCCTACTGGCGACTGGATCTGGCCGGCGATCTGGATGATGCCCAAAGACTCGGTCTACGGCTCATGGCCCCGTTCCGGTGAGATCGACATCTTCGAAGGTCGCGGCAACGTCCCCACCAAACGCAAGGATCTCGGCACCAACGTCATGTCCTCTTCCCTTCACTTTGGTCCCAACAGCCTGTTCGATGGCTACGGCTATGCGACCAAGATGCGCGATCTTTGGCGCAACTGGTTCAACCAGGGCTCGCACACCTTTGGTCTCGAGTGGACCGAAGATGCGCTGTGGACCTGGGAACACTCGCCGATCTTCCGCAACCTCGATGTCAAGTTCGGCGATGGGTTCTGGAAGCGCGGACAGTTCCCGAGCCAGATGGCCAACGGTACGCTGTTGAGCAACCCCTGGGCGAATGTTCAGGGTGAACACAGCAACGCCGCACCTTTTGATCAGGAGTTTTACCTTATCCTGAACGTCGCTGTTGGTGGCACGAACGGGTACTTCAAGGACGGTCAGGGTGACGATAAGCCGTGGTCCAACGACGCCGAGAACGCCGCAGGTCAGTTCTGGCAGAGCAAGGACAAGTGGCTCCCCACCTGGCCTACCGACCCCAAGCAGCGCGGCATGGAGATCGAGTACGTCAAGATGTGGCAGAAGTGCTGAGCTGTCTCTCGCGGGGTTTCATAGTGTCACCTGTTGTCCTCTCATTCAGTTTCATTTCGGTTTGGCTCAGTTGTATTTGCACCTTCTCATCTAATCCTAGTATCATAGATCATATCTGCATTGCGTGTGTCATTGAACAAATCCAGGCCGATTCCTCAACCCGCCATTCGGCATCGAAGCGGTGGAAGACGAGGCCAGACCGATCCCAGCTCCCGCGACGGACCCGCGAAAGCTGCCCGGCACCTCGATGTGCACGTCTGAACCCGGTGCGCTCTCGGTGGCCGCACCGTTGGCGCGGAGCGCGGCCTGGGTGAGACTCGTCGCGTGCTGCTGCTGCGAGTACAAACCCGCTGTGTGCGCACGCCAGGCTTCGACGCTGCCCATGCTACTGGGGATGCTTCGCGCCGAATGCGGACCCAAGGCTGACGAGGAAGACCGAACGTGTGGTGGCCTCGAGGAAGAGGATTGTCGATCCGAGGAGGCGTGCAGCATCTCCTGTCGCACCGATTCGTGATGGCCAGGTTGGATGACCGACTCGTCCGGTCGCTCGATGCCTGTTCCCACCTTCATTTGCCCAGGTCCGCCGACGGACTCGACCGATGCAGTGTCGCCTTGAACGCTCGCGCCCTGCGTCGTGGCTGCATCGGCAGCGTCGGAGTCTTTCGCCGCAGATGGAGAGGGTACCAGGTTGGGCAAGGTCAAAGACCAATATCGTGGCCAGACGAAGCGGTCCATGATCCACCCTCGTAGCCTCGATATGAGCAACTGTTCGATCTTGGGTATGTCCTGCAACTTCGCTCTCGAGCCCAACAGGCTGCTCGCCGACGCCTCTAGCGCGAAATCTGGATGCAACGAGAAATGCAGCTGATGCCGCGACCGGGGTGGTGGTATCTTCTGTTTGCTACTCGCCGGAGCGGCGGTGGGAAGAACCGTCGCATTGGGATCCGAAGAAAACAGCTCGATCGCCAACGTCCCTGAAAATCGCACGATGGTCAGACTGAGCGAGACGGGCAGCACGGCAAACCGGGGCTTGGGGAAGTTGATGAGCAGCTTGGTGTCGATGGCAAGGGTGATCTGGTCCGAGTAGTCGACGTCGATCTCGATGCGCGTGCGACCGGTGTCGTCGGCTGGACGGACGCGGGCGTTGGTGAAGATGGGGTAGGCATCTCCGAAGTCGGCTTCTGTGACGCGGATGGGGTCGAGGAAGGAGGAAGAGGTGCGGTTGAGGATCTCCTCCATCAGGTCGCGTGCAGTTCGCTCCTTTTCCGGCTCGAGGTCGGCGGGTGGGTCGAGAGGGTCAGTGCCGAATTGGATGCCGGGTCCACCATGCCGGGTGTTTGCGCGATGAGTTGAGGTCGGAAAATCTGGTGAGACGCCTCCGGCAAGGACATCCTCGCGATATCCTGCGATGGCTTGGGCGAACATAACATTGAGCCAGTCGGTGCTCTCAGGCAGATGGGATGAGAGGTCGTAGGCGGTCTTGTCGAGGATGTTGGCGAACACAGAGGCTCGGGTATCTGATGAGATGCGGTGCGACTTGCGTAACGGATTGGACGAGGGTGTTGCTGCCCTGCGAGCACCTTGCAAGAGAGTCTTGGCATGACGCTTGGAGCGACGTTCCGATATCTTGAGACGCATCAGGCGTTCCTTTTCAAGAGCAGTAGCCGAGTCCTCGAAGATGACATATCGGATGAGCAGCAATGCTACGAGAACCATAGATAGCTGGCCGACGATAAGGCCCTGTGTGAAGGTCCATCGTGATGGTGTTGGCAGGTAGGCAAAGTAGGCGGTTGTTGGCACGGCATGTTGCGCGGGCGGAAACGCCAGACTAGCCTGTTGATCTGGCGGTTGCTGCATCGTAGAAGAGGGCGCCGAAACGGCTGGAGTATGTGTCGCTATGGCCTACGCATGGCGGTGTGGCCTCGCTTTCTCGATCTGCAGTGGTTGGTAACGAGCATCACAAGAAGGTTGTGGGAGTTCAACAAGCGGCTTCGTGACAGAATCTCGGATGACGGGTGGAGCAGTTAGTGAATCGGCGATCTGCCATGCTAGAATTTGAGATGCGTTTTGTTCTATCTCGTACGAAAGATCTCCCAGCGCGATACGACAGTCTGGCCTCGCCCTGGCGGCGTGCTGGCGGCTCCGGCAGGGCCACCTACGCCACTCCTCTGTCAATGGTCCGAAAGCTTCGACCTCCAGCGGCGTCAGACTCTTCGTCGAGCGTCAGTTCATGACAAAGCACGTTCTCGCTGGATGCTGCTTGTTACTCATCGATGAACATATACATGGAAGTCGCTGCCAGCTGCGAGTCGATGCTTCAAAGTGTCAGCAGACGGTCAACTCCGAACTCGCGCTTATGTTGCGCTGTGAAATCATGTGGAAATGAATTTCGGTCTTTGCCAGCCGAGCAGTCCGAGTGAAAGGCGCGTTGTGCGGTGTGGAAGCGTGTGTGTGTGTTGCTTGTTTAGCCTGGAAATTCTCAAATTTTGCCACAGCCTGCCGCTCTCGAACCCAAAAATCTCAAATTGCTGCGCAGCTCGAATTAGGCGATGCGGAACCCTTGCTGATCCTTTTCGCTAACAAGCGAGTCCATCTCCTTCTCTTCGTTCACCCACCATCACTATTCTACAAGCGACAATGGCGGCAGCAACATCATCCAAGATGCAGCTCTTCTCGGCGGACGACGTTGCCAGGCACAAGACCGCCTCTGATTGCTGGGTCATCCACCGCGGCAAGGTCTACGATGTCACCGACTTTGTCGAGGATCACCCGGGTGGAGACGACCTTATCCTCCGCTACGCCGGCAAGGATATGGGTGAGATCATGGACGATCCCATCGAGCACTCTCACTCCGACTCAGCGTACGAACTGCTCGACGAACACATCATCGGCCGCTTGCCTACCACCGACGCGGAGAAGGAAGCGCTCAAGGAACGCGCTGCCAAGGGGGGCTACTCGGGCAAAGACGACTCGATCGTCATCACCGACGACTTCCACCCCGACGAGACCGACCAATCTTCCGATTACAAGCAGAACAAGTTCCTCGACCTCAACAAGCCACTCATGCCCCAGATGCTTAGCGCCAACTTCTCCAAAGAATTCTACCTCGAGCAGGTGCATTCGCCACGCCACCTCAAGCACCCCGCCCGCTTCTTCAACCAGGACTACCTCGAGATGTTTACTCGAACGCCGTGGTACGTGGTGCCCATGGTGTGGTTGCCCATTGCCAGCATCATCTTCTTCCGCTCTGCGACGCAGTTTGCGTCCAACCTGGCAAAGACCCCGCTCAACGCGTCCAACTGGTACGAGGCGGCGTCGAAGCCCACCCAGTTCGATACGGGTGTGTGGTCGGTGGCGCTGACGCAGACGGCCATCTGCTGGGCGATTGGCGTGGTCATCTGGACGCTCCTTGAATACTCGATCCACCGCTTCCTCTTCCACATCGACAACATCCTCCCCGACAAACCCATGTTCTTGACCCTCCACTTCCTCCTCCACGGCGTACACCACTACCTCCCCATGGATCGACTCCGTCTCGTCATGCCCCCGCTGCTCTTCTTCCTCCTCAGCTACCCATTCACCCAGCTCGCACACACCATCTTCCCACACGCCGTCGCAAACGGCATCATCTCCGGCGCCTTCAGCATGTACGTCGTCTACGACTGCATGCACTATGCGCTGCATCACACCAAGCTGCCCCAGTACATGAAGGAGATGAAGCAGTACCATCTCGAACACCATTACAAGAACTTTGAGCTCGGATTCGGGGTGACGAGCAAGGTGTGGGATTACGTGTTTGGTACCCAGCTTTGATCATGTACAAGTATACCTCGCATTTCGTTCAGCTGTAGATAGTGTTGCATAGAAAGCATCTGAAACCGCATCTATTGAGTTGTGAGTGTGTGGCTAGAGGAGCAGACTTTGCACGGTCTGGATGGAGGTGGTTGGGCCGACGACGCGCATTCGCAGTCGGACGCCGCCCACCTCGGGCGCGGGGAGCATGCTGAGCGACGAACTCAGGTCTTGTCCGTGTCTGGCGTCTACGCGGAGGACAGCGTGCCAGCTGCGCCCGTCTGAAGCGGAGACGTGGGTGGAGAGGATGTCGACGTTGTATGCGCCGCCGAGGACGCCCATCGTGGCAGTCTGGGCGGTGTGCACCAGCGACAGGATGTATGCCGGCAAGATCACGGGCAGTGTCGCGGTCGAGGGTGAGGGGGAGAGGTGCAGACCCAGATAGCGCCAGTCCGAGGGTTTGAGGCCTTTGCGTGTGTAGCGTTCGAGTGTGACGCTCGGCTCAAAGAGAGGCTTTGCTGTGAGGACGTGATGAGACAGGAGATGGGATGCAGTCAGTATTGCGGTCGTGCAGGGCTAGATCTACAGAGTGAGCAGAAAGGGATACTAACTGTCTCGCTTGTCGCCATTCGCTTCCGTTGCCTCGACAGCTTTGTCGTCATCGAGGGCGGCGGCTGCGCCCAGCGTGCCAGCTACGACGGTGGCTGCACCCGACGACTTGCTGCTTTCGCCCTGGCCTGGCTTCTTGCTTTGCTTTCCCTGCCCCGTCTTGCCCGACGCAGCAATCTTCTCATCGGCACCATCGGCCACGCCAGCCGCAGTTCCGTCCTCATCTCCCTCCGTGTCTGCCGCAAACAGCGCCTCCATCGCCGGCGTGTACCCCTGGATCCTCCCAAAGCGGCTCAACGGATAGGTCACCATGTCAAACGCCAGCGCGATCGGCACATTCTTTCCTTGACCTTGCTTTTGCAACGCAAAGAGCGACGACCGCGCCATCTTCGGGTATCGCTGCGAGAAGTGCGTCAGCAGGATGTTCTGTGCGCCCATCTCGTGGCCGACACGGATGGCCTCGCCGAAGGTCGAGTGGCCTTTGCCGATGGCCATGTCCAGCTGACCGTCTTCCAAGGTGGCTTCGTGGATGAGCAAGCTGCAGTCGCGTCCGGCGGCGATGAGCTCCGGTGCAGGTCGCGTGTCGCCCGAGTAGGTGATGGACCAATCGGGATGGCGCAGGACCAGCCCATAGCAGTGCGAGCCGCGGTGCACCACACGTGCGGTGTGGATCGCAGAGAGTCCAGTGAGCGACTTGATGGCGGAGACGTGGGCGAGGTCCTCGCTCCGTGCTTGCTGCTGGCCGCGACTGATGCCGTTGGTGTGAGGGGTGACAGAGGTGCCGTCGGAAGGTGGAGTGGGGTCTACTCCGGTCTGATGATCAAGATGTTCGTTGAGAACGAGAACGACGTCTTCGTCCAGTCCGAGCTTCTCGACGTGCTCGTACTCCTCGAGGTAGTTATGCACGAAGCCTGTGCCTACGAGGTAGAGTGGATGCTCGGGTCGAGGCTGGAGCTTCCGTCGCTCGAGCAGGATGCGGATGAGGCCGATGTGATGATCCGCGTGGATGTGGCTGATGAATAGCACGCGCATCTCGCGGAGGATGTCGTCGATGT
The DNA here is from genome assembly GCF_000497045.1 of Kalmanozyma brasiliensis GHG001. Taxonomy (NCBI): domain Eukaryota; kingdom Fungi; phylum Basidiomycota; class Ustilaginomycetes; order Ustilaginales; genus Kalmanozyma; species Kalmanozyma brasiliensis. The sequence goes on along the minus strand of NW_015961964.1, from coordinate 171,501 downwards.
CCTGTGGTACCAATGCACCGCTCTCAGCAGCGGTACCATCGCGTCGACAACCGAACTTGCGGCGTAGCAAGCCATAGGTCGATTCGCCGGCATCCAGCAGGATGGTGCCCGAGGACGGCGTCTGGATCAGGGTGGAGATGACGTTGCGATACTTGCTCGGCGCTGCTGAGCCCGTGCCCAACGTCGTCACCAAGATATCTTTCTCTGGAGCGACGTCCGACGATAGAGGCGCAGTGTCGAACTTGATTCGCTTGACCACGTCGAGGTAGTCTTGCCACGCCTGCTTGCGTGCTTCTCTGAGACGAGTGTTGCGCACAGCGCCGAGTTCGTCTGTCCCTGGAGCCGACGATGCAGTCACACCGTTCTTGGAGTTGTTCTTGGCCTTGGCTTTGACCAGCTGCTGCACTTGCTGCTCGGTCTCCTCAACCGTGTCGAAATCGAACGCAGCAAGCTTGTCGGCCTCTTCGGAGTTCACTGGGAAGTCGAAGTCCGGCGCGCCTGAGTGGTAGCGTTTGGGTCCGCCCCGAGGCTGCAGCGGAATGACCTGATCCGCCTCTGCTGCACCGAGCTTGAGTGGGAAGCCAACCTCTTCTGTCTTGCCGTTGGTCGTTGCCGATGACAATGCTGAGAGAGGCGACCTCGGGGTAAGCTGATACTGCGGCACCTTGAACATGACCTCGTCGAGCTTGGAAAGTCGAAGCGGAATCGTCGCGCTCGAAGGGTACATGAGCTTGTTAGCGCAGACGTCATGGTTAGCGACGATGTGGTGACAGTCGGGCCCGAAGGTACGCATCCATGATTGGTAGCGCGCATCCTTGAGAACGCCAGTCGGCACTGCGTGGACGATAGCTTGGGGTGTTCGAGACTGCTCTCTGCTGAGTCCTTGGTTGGCTCCGGCAGTATACGGCAAGAAGGTGGACGCAGCTCTCTCGCTGAGCAGATCGTCAATGTAGTCGGTTGATGGCAGGTAGACGTGCAGCACGACCGCACCAGCACGCGAAGGGCCCATGACGTCGGTGGACCTCACGTGTACTTCCTCGACATCGTTCCATGCAGCTGGTGGCGAGTCTGTCGCGCTCCCACCCTTTGCCTTTCCATTTGGCCTTGGTTTGCTGCCAGCTGGACCACCGCGCTGACCTCCTCTCTGGCTCTGCGACCACCTCTTCTTCTCTTCTACTGGCATACTTGACCAGGCCTTCGGACGCTTGAGCGTGACGTCTTCTCCCCTTGTCAAGGCCGCGAACAGAGGACCTGGCGGAACACCGGCGGCTGTCGCTTTGACGGGGTCAAACTTGCCTCGCTGTGGATGCGCTTCGCAGATGAACGCTAGAACGGGAGCTTGACCGCCTTCTGCTGGGTCGCTCCGCTCTGACGATAGGTTGCGTGTGTCCGAGTGCGGCCGTGGTAGCAGTCGTGTGACGAAGGCAGGCGACAGTGGTGGACGCCAAGGTGAAGTCCCTCGAGCGTGTAGTTGCGTCGGAGCTGGTGCACGGTCGGCATCTTCCATCTCGACGTCGTTGATTGAGACGCTTGGTTGCTGTGTCGAGGTCGCCTCTACAGCCTGCTGTTGTCGTCTACGTAGTAGCGAGTCGTTGAAAATGCTACCCGAGACGAGATGGATCCAAGCTTGTGCGTCTTCGGCCTGTAGGCCAGACGGGTTGAAATGAGGCTTCCGCCATAGCTGATCCACTTTCTCGAGTGTGGTTGCTGAGGGGCCTGCAGCGCGATTGTCATCAAGCTTGGGCCTCTTGGACGCTCGCTTCGCGGCGCTGGAAGGAAGCAGGGGCACGGCGTAGATGGCGAGGTTGTCGTCGGTGAAAACGGGTGATGCTGTGATCCCAGTACCGGCGCTGGAAGTACCTGCTTGTGCTGGGATCTCGCTGATGTTGAGCTTCATTATGTCACGCTTTGCGTAGGTGCGCATGGTGGCGAGGGCATAGCGAAGACCTTGGGGTCCGTGTAGCGACTCGCTGGCACGCTGGCCATCTGCCATGGACATGAGGACGCCAGGTAGACCACCGATGGCCTCCCATCCTACGCGAGAGACGAAAATATTGGTGACGCGGCTGAGATTGGCCTTGCGCTGGGTGGAAGAGCGCGAGGTGCCTTCGCCGACATTGAATAGGTATCGGTCGGCGCCAAGCTGGAGGATGACGGGAGGCAGCACATTGGTGTCGGAGGATGGCACGTGAAGCACGCGAAGGTCGGCGAGCATGCTTCTTTGTGGTAGGTATTGGCGCTGCTGCTGAGAGCTCAGGGAGCTGACAGACGTGCTGAAAGTGTGTAGGGAGAATGTGAGGCCGTTGACGGGTGGACGTCGAAGTATGCGAGATGTCGAGCAGGTGGTCGAGGGGGACCACCACCACATGCGTCTGTAGCCTTGCTCGCGTCCACAGTTCCCTGGGCCAAAGCTGTCTGCTCTCGAGGAGGCTGAGCGACCGAGCAGATGAGAGTGTTGATTCGATGTCGATGTCGACTGCCGCAAAGGCTCTTCCAAAAAAGTGAGACTTTTGAGAAGACTCGAATCCAAAAGACGGAATTCGGACAAGGCAGCACAGCGCAGCATCTTTTTTCTCTGGCTGCTGAGCGCGCTGATGGTGGAGGTTGGCCAACGACTTTGACCTGAGCTCAGCAGAGCAGAGCTGAGCTGAGCAGAGCAGCAGAGTTAGCCGTGTAGGCGTAGCAGTCACAGCAGAGAGTCTCGTCAAGTCAGTCGCTTCGCATCGTCTTTCGGTGACGACAGCAGAATGGTTCAGAAGAAAGCATAGCCAGGTTGCCGTTTTGCTTTCACACAGAGTGATCACATTGAGTGATGGCCATCTCCGGTGTTCCGTCTGCTGTGTCAAAGCAAGGCATCCCCGCTTGAGCCTTGACTGATGGCCAAGGCGGTCCGCTGAATCTTTGCTGCGCAGCTCTCTTGGACTTGATGGACGGAGAGGCCCAAGCGGCAGTCGACTGCTCACAGCCAAGACAGTCTGACTCTTTTGCAACCGTGCGCAGAGGAACAAAGGGCAAAGCAAATGAGCTCAGCCCACCGCAACACGCTTGAGCCTTTTGGCTAAAGGTACATTCTTCGAGATTGCTTGAAAAGATTCCTCCTCGCCATCACCCTCCTTTGGCTCTCCCAGCATTCCGCTACCATAAGGACAAGCGATCCGGCACGATGTACTGTCAGCATCACCCCAAGACACAACTTGTCCCCGCTTCCCATCTCAATCTTAGGCTAAAGACCATCGTTCGAGAGGGCGAACGACTCGATCCCTCCATCGCCACTCCGGACGAGGTCACTCATGCCCATTGCGCTGGAAGCGTCTTTGCTAGGGTCCTGCAAGGCAACACGTTCCTCAAGAGCTCCAATGCAACCCTGCGCACCCTCAACAAGCTCAAGCGATCCACGAATCGATCGCGTGACAGTCCCAATGCCTTGGTCTACGAGGACCACCACTATGGGATCGTCGATATCTTCTGCCTGCTCGACTACCACGTCATGCCGCTCCAAGGCGATCCTCTTTCGCGCTTCAAGCTTGTCACTCGTCTCGGAAAGGAGAAGCTTCCACGACCACCCCTCAAGATCCTCATCCAATCGCTGCGCTTCGACATCTCGACACTCTCGGAGCTGCTTCGTCGTGACATTTGCACGGTCTTGCGTCCAGAAGAGATTCTCGAGCACTCACCCGACTTCTTAAGACAGCGCTTTCGGGTGATTCGCGCAGTTCAGAACCTCTACGCAGAGCACTCGATCATGCTGGCGCCCAGCGACGACGCTTTCTTCTTTCGCGACTGCAAGGTCTGCTCAAAATACGACCCAGAGATCATCCGCTTCGGCCGTGATCTCTACCGTTTGCTTCTCAGGATCTTCCATGGCGAGCCCAACAGACCCATCTCGATTCGCTACTTTACTCCAAAGCCTGAAACTTCCGAGCCGGAGATGACCGACGACGAAGCATAATTCCACCCCACCACCAAGTTGGCCTCGCAACGAATGCGAAAATGAACCTCCTCAAGCAGTGTTGCAGCTTGTTCGATGTATTGTATCAAGGTGACTCGCAACACAGAGTCATGCCGCGCCCACAGCCTTGTGCGTATATAACCTTTGCACGATCTTGCTTCTCAGCCACACCCATCAACGCCACCATCACCGACCACGAAAATGACCTCCGTTCGCACGCCCTTTTTGTCCATCATCGCAGTCCTGTGCATGTTTTCATTCCTTCTTGCGGCTGTCACAGCTCCTGAAGACCCTACCGAAGCCACCCGGCGTGCCAATCTCAACAAACTCAGTCACTTTCGAACCGTCTATCGAGACAGGTACATGTTCGGCCACGAGTTTCCTCAGCCCGTGGATCGAGACATTCTGCAGAGCTACCCGGCATCGATTCGTCAGAATGCTCATCAGCTGAGACGTCTGGGCCAGCCCGGAGGTCCAGAACGCATGGACGTCGGCAAGCTCCTCTCTGACCTCGACGACTTGTTCAAGACGCTGCTCATCACCTCCTTTCATCCCGAGGTCATCGAGGCCCAGCCCCATACCGTCCTGGCGCAACACCTCAGTACCGTCGGAAAGCTCGTTACGTGGATGCACGAGAACATGGACCGACTCGGCGAGATCGTCGGCGAGAACAGGGCCGAATCGCATCTTCAGAGGTTCAAGGACATGCGCGACCTTGCAGGATCTACGACTCTGATCCCTAAATTTTGATCACAGCAGGCACTCACGATGTTTGACTAGCTTGGTTCAATGTCAGTCCTTGGTAGTTGCACGGCAGACTGAGAGGAAGAGTGAAGCATCGTGAGCACGCTAGTGAGTGGGCGCGCGAAGAGAAGCGTTCCAGGCCGGTCTTTGATTTCCGGGCGGATTTCCACGGTGCATGACAAAGAAGGGTCGCTTCCACGCATGGAAGCGCCAAGCCTGTCAGGGCTCGCTTAGCATCTTGTCCGGACTACGACCGGCGAGAGCCTCTGCCAGAACATGAGGAGATCGCTCTCAACACTCCCAACTCTTGACCCCATCCATCCTGCAGTATGAGCACACAACCACCGCCCTACCTCCCCGACGACCTGAGCACCGCGTCCGACCAACAGATCAAGCATGCCATCATGTACATCATCAAGAACCGACTCACCGACGAGCGCGTGCTGGTCAACGGCCATACCGTCGCTGCTCTTCTCGGCGAGCGCAATCGACGGCGTCCCACCGAGAGGCCATTACGCATACGTGATCAGACTGGGAGCTCATCCGCGACGGGTACTCAGTGAATCGATTCGATTGCTTCACTGAACGAATGACACGACATCAAATTTATGGGCGAGACGCTCGCAGCTCGCCACCACCCGGCCTGATGCGCTCCGCGTCGGATGCGAATGGTTCAGCAGCAGCACTACTAGCAACGTCTTCTTCCAGCACCATGAAGCCGTGCGTGGTGACCACTTATGCCGGCTCGAGCCAGCTCGCGAGAGTTGTGGTGGTGAAGAACTGGGGTCGAATGCTGGGTGCACGACTCACGACTGCGGGAGCGTTCCTCGAGGCAAGATCTATAGCAGCAGTGGTTCCGCGGCGCTGCTGATGGTCGTAGTCGGCATCAATACGTTCGATCAGGCGCTCGGACTTCCTGACGCCCGCCGTCCCCGCTTGCGTCGCGAAGCTGGTCTCGGAAACGGTCTCAGCCAGGGTCGTCGAGGTGTAGGCGCTGCGCATACTGCCGTGCTTGTGGCTCCTGCTCCCAGACAGAGGAGAGAGCGCTGCATGCGGATAAACGGCCTCGCTCGCCTCTGTCACTTGGCCCAACCAACGATAGACGCTGTCGACCAGCCGGCTTCGCCGGTCCTCTTCCATTGCCGGTTTGAAAGGAGGAGCAGTGCTGGCATGGCGCGGAAGGAGGTGATGTCGTTGGGCTAGGCGCTCGATATAGCTGGGTCGACGCTTGATCGAAGCCGGCCAGAGAAGGTCTTCAACACTCCGTTCGACGAGAGGCTCCTTCTTTGCTCTGTAGTCACCCCCGCTTCGAGCTACAGGCCTCGGTAGCTGGAGAGCGGGTACAGGCGGGTCAAACAACGTCCATCCTCGGCCGTTCCAAGTGCTTTGTGGAGCGCTCGCTGCAGCTTCCGCGCCAGCATAGGTCCGCATCGGCACGTACTGCCTTGTGTCCTGCTTCGGGGCATCGCTCTTGGCATCTTTATCTTCGACGTGGTCATCGTCGACCACAGTGACGCTGTCGAGTGAGTGGCAATCGTCCAGCGGCTGCCCACCTTCGATGGCGGAAGGAGTTTGCGATGTTGACTCCACCTTACGCTCGCATCTGGCTCGACGCTCTCGAGCACAGCAGGTGAGACGCAGGAACCAGGCAAGCGCGACAATGAGGGTAGCTATCACGAGTAGGCCACCAATCACGATGCATACGAGCAGTAGCACACTGTGACGGATGGGATCCGGCCACGCCTTCGCTGGTGCTTGGTTGGTGAGGGGCGGCATATGAACTTCTGGTTGCTTGGAACTCGCCTGAACACCTATCCGGGGGCTTATACGAAGCAGCGTCAAGCTGATCGATGACGAAGAGCAAGATGGGTCGAAAGCGAGGACGGAGTCCTTGGCTGGGCCGAGAATGTCAAGGGAGGGGACGAAGAAGTGAAGGTAAAGACAGAACGGTGATGGAGGGCGCCAGGCCATGGATGAGGAAAGGAAGATAGGCAGTCGGCTGGCGTAGCGGTCCTTTTGAATGGCTCGGAGTGGGCGTGATAGCTCAGTCGAAGACGAGGTAGACTCTACTCCCAGGCGAAGCTGGTGTTACGTGAAAGAGGGTTGGCTAGCATTATCATGTAGATAAGCTCGAAGGCGGCACCTAGCTTACAGTACTCTCACAGTTCAAGCATACTCTCATCAGCGGAACCGAGGCCAGGTAGGCGTTGCTGAGAAGGCGTAGACGGTGATGCAGGCTTGGCCATGATGGACGAGATATGTCGCTTTCCTTGACAGCTCCAGCTAAGCCGTAGCTGAAATTCCAAATTGTTACATTTCAAGTTTTTCAGAAGAAGGCTGAGCCGAAAATCGCGCGCGGGCGAGACCAACACCGGAAAGCAACACTTTCTTCCCACCTCTCGTCGAGCCTGCTTGCCAAGACGGGAGTATGCTGCACCCTCGAGCTTGAGCCCATCAAGCCTCACAGAGCGCTACGAGCCTGCAGATGCTCGCAACAGCACACTAGGGACCACAAGTTGACGATGGCGGACCTAACAACATACCTGGTGCTCGGCTTGGTCATCCTCCCGCCCATACTTCGGCAAGGGCAGCGACTCATCTTCGCCGCTCGCTCACCTCTTCGCAATGGGGACGCACAGCAGCTGCAGCAAGGCAGATTCATCTCAGCACAGCGTTTGACGCCGTTCGCCTCGCCGTTCTCCGCCACAGTCTCTATCGCCACGGTAGCACTGGTCTCGGTTAGCATCCGTAATCTGATACCAGCTCGCTATGGAGTCGACATCTTCATACCCGCCTCTGCTGTCCAGGGGCTGCGTCGATCGATAGTCAGTCTGTATACGATGCCAAGCGTGCTCAGCTCGGATGTCGACAAAGCACTCATTCACATCGAAGCCTTCCGGGGCGGCTATAGTCCTGACCTCTTCTTGGCATATCAGGCGCCTATCACCATCCCGACCACTACGCTGCGCAACCTCATCAGCCACACGCCCTCTTTGCTCCCACTCGGCTACCTCACCGAGGCTAAGCAGGTAGAGCTGCAAGCGCTCATGGCTCGTCTCTCCAGCTACGAAGGCAGACGCATGTATCTGCTCCTGGGTGCCCGGCCGTTGCTCGACTGCACGTTCTGCAAGACAGCCAGCGACTACTTCTGGTACGCTGTTCCGTTCCTCTTCGGCACGTACGCTTGGCGCATTTTGGCTGTGGGTCTGCTCACGACGCATCCGGACGACTCGATAGCTGTTGCGATACGTCAAGCAGCTCGACTCTTCAGCTTCTCATCTCACAGTGCGACGCATGCTCCAAACTCAAATGGACATGCACGCGCATATGAAGCCGATCGAAGCGGCAGGCGCGCGTTCTCTCTCACAGTGCTGCTCGGACTGCTCGCAATCGAGCTGATCATCATGTTTGAGTTCGGCCAAGTCTCCACTCAAGCTTCGCGATTCAACCACTGGCACACCAATCTGCACATCCTTCGCCAGCTGGTCTTTCTGTCCCTCGTGGTGGTCATCTACCTGTTCCCTGCGCCCCGCGTCGCGGATGGCTTTCAGCAAAGCATGCTACATCTCGACGGCACCCAACAAAGCCTGCAGAACATCATGCACGTCTCCGAGCTGAACGACGTCGCTCGCGGTGTGATTCTGCAAGATGAGCACCTGCTCGACCTCGCGAGGCAGTCCAACAGCAGCACGCACCGAGACGCACGGCATGAGATAGATCCGCAAAAAGCCGACAGAATCATTGACGCAGCGAGATCGCACGGAGGTCAGCCAGCACAAGAAGCGATCGCACAAGCTCAAGCAGGTATTAGCACGGTGACGCGGCAATGGTGGCGAAACGCTGAGCTAATCAACCAACCCAAGGACAGCTCGGCGTGACATCATGCCAACGCCCATTAGAGGAGGGTTACACAAGACAGCACTTCGGCCGCCGACAGCCGACTCCAGTGCAGCTGCGGTGTTCCGGTCGGACGGTCGAGATGCAACTACTGTAGCTCGGTCTGTCAGAAAATCAATCACGACCCGCGCTACTGCAGCTCCGTTGGTCAACGATAACTTTGTGCAATGGGTCATTTCGCTTGGCGACGCCGTGAACGCTTTGTGCGGACGAATAATAGGCGCGCGTCCTGCGATGTCGTGCGGGGGCCTGTCATGACCCTCATCAACGACAGGTCTGGCCGACGACTGCGATCTTTCAAGGCCAGAGCTCCACAGCCAACGCACAGCATACGAGCAATCATCAGCTCACTCGAAACCTCGAGGCACTACAGCAGTCAAAGTGCGGAAAGCGTAAGAGACGCAGGTCGACGGGCCCAGTCCCCTTCAGGGATAAAAGTCTCGCTGTAAGCGTGTCCCACCCTTTGTGTCTCTACCTTCACTCCAGCCCTTCACAACTCCATAGCACTCGGTCGACCTCGACAAGCTCTGCTATCCAGCATACCGTCTCTCACCGCTGCTCGCTCTCCGCGATCACGTTTGCCCATTCTTCACAATCCACGAGGGTTCTCATCCCATCGCACGCCCAGTCTCTCGACACAGCAACGAAGGGGCGCACGTCTTGGTAAGTCTCACCGCCTGCACTCATGTTCAGCTCCTTGACCCTGGCACTTACCTCTCAGGTGTGTCTATATCTTCCGTCGACCTCCTTTCAGTGTGTCGGTGTCGCGATCCGCGCAATGGCCTCCCCTCAGCAAGCGCAATTCCGTCAAGGCGATGCGTCGTCCACAAATTATGGGCACGGTGCGATCCTTCGACGGCTCGGCTATATTTGCCGAAAGATGAATGTCCTCGCCGTTCCGCTGCCGGCACCCGATCACTCGTCGTCCAACAACATCCATAACTACTCAATCGATGACCCGACCAATCCTTGCAATACAGAGGCCCTCCTGAAGCTGCCGAAGCTCGTTCTGGTGGGCGGACAGAGTGCGGGCAAGAGCTCTCTGGTCGAGTGTCTCAGCGGCGTGCGTCTCCCTCGATCGGACGGCACTTGCACACGCGGACCACTCGACATCGATATCACCCCCACCGACGTCGAAAGCACACGACCCTTCGAGACTCAGCCGTCGTGGACAGCCGCCATCTCGGTGGTCCTGCCAGCATCCGGCTCCGCAGCGCCCGGATCCATCGTTCAGTTCGGCGACACGATCCACGATCCGTCTCTTGTAGCCGACCGCCTTCGGCGAGCGTCCATCGCTGTTTTGGACAACTTCCAAACCTCATCCCGAAAGCCCAAGCCCTCCGACATCGTCGCTGCCAAGTACTTCAAAATGACCATCGATGAGCTCGCGGACGCCGAAGATACCAACAAGACCGACCTGCCACTGTTCTTTCCCGAGGGGGCTCGGCTGTCTTTGTCCATTCGGGCTCTAGGCGCAGAGCCGCTGTGCTTCACCGACCTGCCCGGCCTCATCACGTTCGGCAACCCGACCGAGCTTGACGCGACTCGCCGCATCATCACGAGAGAGATCCAGGACAAGTCAACCATCATCATTTACGTTGCCGCCCTCGACTCGGACCTGCGCAGCCAAGGCGCCTTCCTGCTGGTCCGCGACGCCGACAAGACTGGCAGTAGGACCGTCGGCGTGCTGACCAAACCCGACCGAATGACGGGTGGAGATCGCCAGTGGACCAACCTGATCAACGAATCGTCGCCGCTCAGCGTCAAGGGCAACTCTGGCAAGCACTACCTCAAACATGGCTGGCACGTCGTTCGCTGCCCTGGGCCGGACGAGGAGCTCTCCGAGATTGATCAGATCGAAACCGAATTCTTCCTCGGACGTGGAGGCGATGCAGCCCAGGGATGGCAGCGCACTGCTGCAAAGCTCGACGCCATCGATGAGCACGGAACCTTTGTCGAGACGCGGTGCGGGCTCGCCAACCTTGCGAGGAATCTGGGCATTCTTCTGGTCCAGGAAATCAAGGCGACTGTTCCGAATACGCTCGCAGCGGCCAGCGTGATCGCGCAACGTCTCGACCGCGAGCGACTTTCGATCGTCAATAAGCACCGGAGCAACGCCGCCTTCCCTTCTCGCATCACCGGACAGGATTCTGCTGCCAGCTTCCCCACGGAACGGCAGCTCATCCTCAGCGTCGACAAGATCGTCTCCTGCTTTCAGATGTTGAGCTTCGACATCAACAAAGACCTGGCTCCGCGCCTTCTTGACGAGTTGCTTGCCATCGCTCCGATTTACCTTCCTTTCACCGCCGCTGAAGCGGATGACCCGGAGCTCGTCGCAGCCTATCGTCCTCAGCCCTGGACCTTCCACACCAAGCTGTTCAAGAAAGTCCCTCGATCCTTCGAGCTCGATGAGCACCCCAACAAGAATGACGATGGCGACGATGGCGACGATGGCGACGATGGCGACGCTGCGCCTGATCAAGCTGAGTGCAGCACGGACGCGCGCCATCCTTCCGCAAAGTCAGTGACGATTGATGACCTCATGAAGCGACTCAAATCGGGTCCGAGCTTTAGTATTGGAGTGGCTTGGTGCCACACGTTCGAGGCGATCCATGCTGAGCTTCAGCAAAGTTTCCAAGCCGCCGTCGAACGGTACACAAGGCTGGTTCGAGAGCATCTCACCTCGCTCATCAACAAGGCGGTGCCCAGCGACATCCGAGAGACGTACCCTGAGCTCGTCGCAGATCTCGTCAAGATCGCCAACGACTTTGTTCAGGAGCGTCTGACCACCGATATGGACGAGCTCACTGACAGGGTCGCTAAGCATTCGCTTTGCGAGCACGCGCCCAGTCGAGCTGCCAGTAGCAGTATCCTCTTCAGCGGAGACGAGAGCGAGTACGCCGGATGGGTTGCTCGAGAGCAAGAGGCCTATCTCATGCTGCGGATGAACCTCATTGCCAAGGACAGGGCCGACGAAGGCGACAAGACCTTCCTGACCAATCTCAGCAAGTACATCGAAGGTCTTTACAAAATGGGTCTCTTCGGACAGAAAGGCAAGGACGACCGCGATACCGATCTCTGCTACATGAAGCCCATTCCGGGCGGTCTGATGCAGGCTCCGACTCAGGCCGCGCCCAAGACTGCAACCAGAAGGGCAAGAAAGAGTACAGACACAGCACCCGACCCAACGCCCGAACCTGACGACGCCAGCGAGGGCCCAGGCTCGCCCACTCCGAGCTTTTCTCGACAGCGCGTGTCGACTCCCCTTTTTGACGGTATCCTCGACCCGCCTCCGTCGGCCTCGCCTGGAGCTCACTCGACCTCGAAGCTCACCGTCTATCCTCGTCTGACTCTGGTTGCTGAACTTCTCACCTTCAAGGATCCGTGGATGTGCACGGCGCTCAAGCTCATGGCCGACCTGCGAGGCGACTTCAATTTCTTCAGCCTGTTCGTCGCCGAGGAGATCCTTGCAGTGCCCGTCCGGCTGATGAAAGCATTGCACACCTACCTGCACACGACAGTCGCACCCAGCTTCGGCACTCACCTCGGCGTTGACGAGCTGTACCAGCGCTACTTCTGGGAGGCGGACCGACCGAGGAGGGTGCAAACTGAGTTCGAGAGCAAGCAGGAAAACATGCGGAAGGAGGCTCACGAGTTGGTCGACGAGCTCAAGGCGATCATAGAGCAGCTGGATGGCGCGGATGACCGTTGCGATGAGACATTGAAGAAGAGTCGAGGAGGTGGGGGGGTGCGAAGCGCGCCGGGAGGCCAGACGACGCCGATGACAACGCCCGTCCGACAGCGCGGTGCAGCCACAAACGCCATCCCTTTCGCAAAGGTATCGCCAATCACGCCTACCAAGACAAGTCTGCTCAAGGCGAGCGTCACGCCTTCCAAGAAGCGGCCGCTGCCCAACGAGGTACCCACGACCCCGAGCAAGATTCGCAACACGACCTCGACTGCCGCTGGCTTCTCTCGCGGCAAGCCTGCTGTGGTTGGACTATCCCCTGTCAACACCATCGCCACCACGGGTCCCAGCAACAGCGTCGTTCGCTCGCCTGCCATCAACGCAACCAACTCCACCACCAGCATGGTCCGCACAACTACCGCCGACTCTAACGGCAGCCACGGCGCCCGGAACGCTGAACAGCCTCGCACTACACAGAAGACCTTCCCCGTTTCAGTCGACGACGCCGAGTACAGGATCCCACTGTCGCCCACCTACTCCGAGCTCGCCGAGGCTGACGACGAAGAAGAAGAGGCAGAGCAGGTCGAGGGGCAGTATCCCGCCTGGCTGGACCCGCGCATCGAGTCGCACGTCATCCCCATCTCGTCCGACACGGTGGAGCAGCACGTCATCCAGGTCTCGTCTGATACCGAGGGCGGTCAGTAATCGCAACGCCTTCCCACCAACTCTTGGCGAAATACTCAGCGGGTCGCTCATCACTCTCAGATCAACACCTCGAGACCGCAGAGATCGTGCCCCCGCATCCCCCCGCGCAAAGCCACGTCGAGCTCGGCACTCGGCATCAAATCCTTCGTCACCACCTCACTCATCAGCTTCAATCAAGATCGCGCGGCGCGGCACAGACTCAATCCTCCCAATGTAACGGCGTAGACCGTACCAACATGCAAATGCAATTCCCCTTCATCCCATCGTGACATCTGTGCCCTTCTCGCGCGGTGGCTGATCGCACTCCGCCCACACATTCTTGCCCACACCATCGTCGAGAATGAGCAGCAGATGGTCCCTCGTACACGCCGCACCGATTACACTGACTTTCCCACTTTCCTCTTCTGATACCTTAGCCTTCAGCCTCGGATTCTCATCCAACCATGCCTGCCGCGGCGTTTTGGGCAACGTCCACCCTATCCTTGTTGGCGCCACCATCGGTTGTGTCGAGACGGATCGCGGGGGTATACCCCAGAGGAACACCTCGCCGTCTTCTGTTACAGCCACTAGATACTCCAGCCCGGCGAAGAGCGCCTGAACCTTGGGCAGGTCGATGAGCGTCAATCGCGCCCATTCGTCGGGATCGTCGACATTAGTGACGCCACGCGGACCATAACCGACCACCCACACCCTCCCCTCGCTGTCCAGCAGCGCCGCGAAAGATCCCCCGGCTACCAGCTTCCGCACCCCCAAAGCCCCGTCCGATGGCAGGGAATGGGAGGCGTACGCGGCGGGTAGAGGGTTCGGCACGAAGACAGGGGCGGCGATCCGATCGTGCACACCGGCAAACGTTTGGCCGTACTCGCTGTTGCCCCACGCCCAGATGCCGGTGGGAGTCAAGGCGTAGGACGTGTCTGCGCCGCAGACCACTTTGAGGATCCGTTCTGCGCCGGTCGGTGAGGATGCGGGTGTTTGTATGGCCTCTGTGCTGGCTGCCTCTGCTCCTCGTTGTTTCGCCTTCCCTGCGGCGGCTTTTGCACTGCCACTCGCTCCACCTGCTGCTGTCGATTCCGCTCTCTTTCCTGCTGTCGGCTGCAATGGTAGCGGAACAGCCTTGAAGCTGCGCGATAACAACGGCTCAATTGGCACTGCCTCTGCCTTTTCGCGCGGTGTCACCCCCAACTGACCATCCGTGTTCAACCCCGTCGAGCGCACCTCTTGCACCACGAACCCGCTCACTTCCCGCTCCAGCAGCAACAAACTATGATCCAGCCCCGCAGCGATGCTCTTGACCTCCCATTCGCCGTCCAAGTCGATCTGCTTGGGCAGGGGGAGCAATCGCAACTGGGCCGCCTCCGAATCCGGGAGTCTGGTCGACACATCCCACGGATCGAACTCGTTCCGTGTCGCCGGCTCGCGGGGGGAGCAGCCGAGTTGACCCAATGTATCGTTACCAAACCCAAAGGTATTCGATCCAGAGCCAGTGGCCGTGGTGACGAAAGAGAAGCCGGATCCGGCAGCAACGTGGGTGACGCCCCCGACGCCGTCGAGCGTACCGGTGACCATGCCGCGGGTCGCCTCTTGACTGCTGAATCCCAACCCTAGCTGGGCGTGCGTGTTGCGACCCAGAGCAAAGACTTTGCTTGGATGTCGACTGGTGGACGTCTTTCCCCCGGACTCCTCCAGGATCTCCCCCTCTCTTTCCTCATCCTTACCCTTACCGTTCCTCAACCCTCCCTCCCCCTCCTCCGGTCGGGCACCGTGCACAACAATCTCCTCCCCACTATCCCTCCCCCGCCTCACCCCCTCCAGCGGCGAGACAAGCACCTCGTACCCAAGCAGCACATGATTCACCCCACCGCTGGCGGCCACCCACCGCAGCCCATGATCCACATCCGCCGCCACGCCGGCAGCGTCCAACCATGCCCGTGGAAACTTGCTCAGCCGGCTGGCAGAGGTGTAGCCTAACACATCGCCAAGGTACAGCACGTGCTGGTATCGACTCGGCGCTGATCTGCTTATGAATCGTTTCGAGCGGGCGGATGAGGTGAGAAGCGAGGGTGGACAAGTCCGACTTGTCGAGGCTAGAGAGGTGCGTATTAGACCCATGACGGCGAGATGGGTTTGTTGTGCTTGTGTGGATGGTCGAGTCGGGCTGCGTTCAGGTGTCAAGTTGGGCGTGGGTCGTGGGATGGGTCTCGGCCGAAGCGGTGCTGCAATGATGCTTAGACGAGCCGGATGTGATGCACAGAGCGACGGGAGAACGAGCGGAGATGGGATGGAGACCAGTCAGCAATGAGATCGAGCGGAGTTGCGGATGAGATCCAACTGAGATAGGGATGGGATCGAGCCAAGATCGGTTCTGAGATCGAGCTGAGATGGAGCTCGGACGCAGCTGAGACGAAGCTAAGATGGAGCTGAGAGGCGGGTGAGACCGAGCTCGGATTCAACTGGAATCGAGCTGTAACAGAGTCGAAACGGCGCTGAGATCGAGCCGAGCTGCAATTGAGATCTATCTGCAATAGGAATGGACCTGAACGGCGCTGTGATGGAGCTCCAGATGTAGCTGAGAGGGAGCAGGACGGTGTAGAAGGTCAAAGGAGTGGGCTAAGAAGATCGTCGAGAAGCCTCCACTTGTCCTGCGCCAGGACCCTGGCCGATTTCCGAAGCATCACTTGGACGTTTCTTCGCGGCGCAGACGCACATCCTCACGGTTTCATTCGCACTCAGACAGCAACTTTCAAGCGTGCGACAGCTCAAGACGATACAAGTTTTCATTTGGTTTGCCATTTCAGATTGACCCTTTGTCAAGCCCAGAACGTTGGGAAGCAGGGAAAGGAGAGAACAGCAATATGGTGGCAAGGAGACGACCTTGTCCCTGTGTGAATTTTTGTGTTGAGGTGTCAAAGCCAGCCAGTCGTCATCCCATCAGCCCGCAATGAGTTCCTCCGGAGGTCTCGCCTATCAAGCCGAGGTAGCCGCAGCAGGGGTATCCTCGTCAGCGGCGCCGTTGGCACCACCGACGTTTGTCTGCTTCTGACGACGCTCCTTCTCGGTCTCGAGCTGGTTGTACAGCAGGAAGAGCGCCTTTTCGTTGGCCTCTGGCGTGCCCTGGATGGTGAACATGCGCTCGCCCGAGTCATCGTGCGGCACTTTGGCAATAGAAATCCGCGAACCGCTGAGACGGCGAATCTCGGTGATCTTGGAACCACCCTTGCCGATGATGCAGCCGACCATGTCGGAAGGGATCGAGATGTTCTGCGTGCGCAGGTTGTCGTCGTCGACCAGAGGTGGGGCCGAGGCGTTGGGCTCGCCGGCTTTGGCCGAGTTGGCAGTGGTGCCAGCGACAAGGCCTCCGCCGGGGGTGACGACGGCGTTGGGGTCGGTGCGGCGCGAGTTGTTGGTGGACAAAGCGGCGTTGTTGGTGTTGTTGGCTTCGCGGCGGTTGTTCTGCTGGTTGTTGTTGTTGAAGCTGCCGCCGTTGGTGTTGTTGGAGTTGAGGTTCATGTTGGACATGGCATTGGCGAGGTAAGCGGGACCACCCTGGCGGCGCGAGCCCTGCTGCTGGAGACCGCCCATACCGCCGGCAGCGAGGATGCCGGGACCCTCACCTTGACCGGGCTGGTAGAGGACGACGTTTTGCGATCGGTCCCAGTCCTCGGCGAGGCACTTTGCGATCTCGTGGATGGCGACGCGGATAGCCTCAACTGAGCCCTGCACCTCGACGACACGCTCGGTGGACTGAGGAAGCATCTCCTTGGAAGCGACCATGCGAGCGCCCGAGAGGTCCTGGATGTGCTTGATTTTGAGGCCCTGGCGACCGATGACGGTGCCCATGAGGTTGTGCGAGATGAGGAGGCGGACCGAGGTGGTTTGTGCAGCAGCCTCGGCGGGGGAGCCGTCAGCCTGGACGGGAGCGTTGAGAGGGTTCTCGAGGATGGTCTTTGCGATGAGCGCGAAAGCGTCAGAGATACCGACCAGGGTGCCCGTGACGGAGAGGACACGGTCGTGGACACCGGGGACGACCTTGGAGACGCCAGCCTTGACGCCGGTCTGCTCACGGAGCTGGGCGACGTTGGCACCACCCTTGCCGATGATGATACCGGCCTCCTTGGTGGAGACGAGAGCACGAACGAGGAGAGTAGCGTTGGGGTCGACGTTGGCACCCTCAGCGCTGTCGTCACCGGCGACGGGAACAGCGTCAGCGGCAGCAGGGGCGGGAGCGTCGACAGCGGGAGCGCTGGCGTCGAGCTTGTTTTCAACGACGGGAGTAGAAGACATTTTGAAGAGGTATGTAGGTGGTGTAAAAGGTCGAGATTGGTGTGATCGGCTTTCAAAGGGATGAAAAGCGTTGGAAAGGAGTAAGGAGGATGAAGTTGGTCGGGTTGAAAGGGGTGCAAAAGAAGGGGTTGAGGATCCTTTGCGGGCGGAGGAGAATGGCGGAAGGAGGTTGCTTGACGATGTGTGTGAGGTCGGAAGATGACAAAGAGGTGGTAGAGGTGATGACGATGACGGAGTCGACGGTGATGATGGAGATGATGGTCAGGACAGGATGAGGATGAGGTGTTTGCGCAGCTAGCTGCTGTGATTGACACTTTTTCTTCGCACACGCTCAAAAAATCTTAAAGGGATTCTTCCCGCAGAAAAAGTGACAGAGCAGAGGAAATTTTTCGGTACAGCGCAGCGCAGCGCGGTGGAGAACGCAGCGCAGATGAGATGGTCTGTTCGCTCCTGCTAAAGTCACATGGTGGGGACTGGCGAGAGGATTGCTATTGCTGAGCCATTGCAAGGGCTTGAATCTCACACAGCAAGTTAGGATCTTGCGGCAGTTGACAAAGCGTGCGGAACTCCTCAAGCCACCAACATTCGCCTTCTCGAGCCAAACGGCGGTGCAAATGTGTTCAGACTGTGGTCCCTCACTCGCGCAGAAGCACCATTTCAGACCAGAGGGTCGTTGCTCTGGGATCCACTTTCGGTCCGCTGCTAGCTTCACTGCTGACCATGAGTAGACAGAGTCCCTCGTTGTCGGCAAGCGGGATGGATGAGCCCTAACTCTACGATGAGAAAAAGTCATGTGCCGCAGGTTGGCTCCACCGCTCTTTGCTGCCATTCAAGGTGTGGGGCAAAGCAGATCTGGCCGATCCGCAATGGTGAGTTGGATGGAAACAGATCGGCGATGAGCTAAATTCCGTGCGAATTTCAAGCGAGACGCCCAAGCTGCGAACAGGCGTACCAAATGGTGAGCTGCAAGGCTGGCACGTTTTCCATGTCTGAATGTCTGAGTCTCAAAAAGATCATCTCGGCTCGTCGAAGCGGTCATCTGGAAGCATGGCAGAGATGCCCATGATCTGGCTCCTTGCTCGTTGCAGATGGTTTGCTCGCCACGCCTCTGATTGCTTGAACACCGACTCTTGCATCAGATCGGCGAGCCTGAAGTCATGGTACCCAAGCTGAAGGAGTCAAGAGCAGAGCACGCCGCTGCCTGATCCAAGTCGTCATGAGCCTAAATTCTAAAGAGCTCGCATCTGCACTAGATTCCAGAAATTGGGCCTGCATGAGGCAGCAGCAGCAGCAACCCACCGAATCAATCTCCACCTCGCTTTCTGCCTCGCTCCGCTCAGACCGGCAACTTTCCATCTGTCCCACCTCGTCTTCCTTCTTCCATCACCGCAATCCGTGTCCCTTCATCGTCCTCGTCGTTCTTCCCTCGGGCGTCCGGTGCTCCTGCATCCTACTGCACTCCTTTGGCTCACCCACACCCGCTGCCCTACCTCCTCGGCTACGACGTCTCTCCCTGCAATGTCAACACAGACCTCCTCGCGTCAGGCGGCCAACTCGCTTTCCGATCCACCCGAGCAGGGCACGCTCTCCTATGCCTACCGACGATCTGTAGTCGCACTTCAGAGCGTGTTCGGCGGCAGCAAGGATTCGCAATACGCTGAACGAGAGCCTTTGCTCAACAACCAGCAGAACGACAACACTGATGCCTCCGGATCCAATGGCTACGGCGCCGTCGCCTCCTCCTCGAACGCAGAGTCGTCACGTCCTCGCATCCGCAAGCCCAAGAAGGTGGTCTCGCAAAGCAAGGTCGAGGCCAAGGTGTGGTTCGCCAACGAGCGTACCTGGATCTCGTGGCTGCGTGTTTCCATCCTGATCGGATCGTTTGCTCTGGCGCTGTTCAACTCGGATACTTTCTTCAAGCACCACAACGACTCGCATCCTGGTCACCGCGACAACTACCTCACCTCGGGCTCCATCAAGGCATTCGGTGCTGCCTACGCCGGTATCGCTGTGCTGACGCTGCTGTGGGGCCTGTACAGCTACCAACGACGTGTGACGCTCATCAAGACCAAATACCCGGGCAACTTTGACGATCTCATCGGCCCACCTCTCATCTGCGCTGCCCTGTTCATCGCTGTGCTGCTCAACTTTATCATCCGAGTCAAGCAGCGTGACTACGAGTCGCATCACTGAGGCAGTCGTCGCACTTTGCGGATTGGTCTGGTCTCCCACGCTTGTAGGACCACGCCTCCAGACGAGCCCGCTTTGCTTTCAAGCGTTGTTGGCGATACCTTGTCGCAACCGAGTGCAAGGCTCCTGTTCTCTACACAGTAATGTCTCATAATCTCACAGTATATTCAGAACGCTGCTTCTCTTTCGTGTCTTGTGCCGTGGGATGGAACCAGAATCGGCTCCCTCGCCCTCCTCACCAGTCTACAGCAGATGACGCACTAGCTAGGACAATGTTTCCTTGAACAACAGCTTCCATCGCCGTCCAGCTTGAGCTATACCGACAAGAGAGGAATGGCTTGCGCTATCAAGTTGCTTCTGTGTCGCGATACAAGTGGGCATCAAAGTCACAGTCGACAGCCGAGCCTCGACGCTCAAGCACAGCTCTGCCGCGTGACCACTCAAACCTTGAAATCCACCTCAGAATTATTGTCCCGCTTTTTTGTTGGCTGCGAATTTGAATGGCAAAATCCTACGCTTTTCCCGCTGTATCGACGAAGCTTATCGTGACGCCGGCTTCTTTGAATTCAGCACGGGCTTGGCTTTGCGTCGACAGTTGGCTCTTCTTGTCTTTGTGCGTCGCCCGTCTCCAGCCAGAAGGAAGAACTCAATGTCAGGGTCCAACCACCTCTCTCTCCCCACCATCCTTCTTCGATTCAACCTTTCCACCTCGTCCGTCGAACATCCAGCCTGTCATTCCACCTGGAGCTCCTGGTCGCTACCATCAGCTTGCGCGCAGGTCGCATCGGGCAATCGAAGCGAGACAGATCCGCCCCGTCGTTTTGCGTCTGCACAGGGCTTCAAGAACATCGCAGCCGTTCAACGAAATCATCGCTGCTCGTTCCTCAGCAGTCCACAGAAGGCATTCGAAGCTGCCGCTCCCTGATCCATCTTCATGCTGCTGTCGACAATCGAGGATAGCAGCCTATTGCATCGTCGCTAGCAATCATTGCACTTAGCAAAGCGCGCTCCATTCATCGCACTTGCCCATCGCGTGGACACGGCACTCACAGATCGCAATACTCCGACGTTAGCAGCAACAGCATAGCCCTCTGCTCTTGGTGACATCGCCTTAGAACATTGCCTTTCTTCTGAGTTCCCCTGTCGACCAAGCGACAGCCCCGAGCCGATCCCGTACACCATGTCGTACCATCCCTCGCACGCTGGTGCGCATCACACCAACTTGTTCGGCGCTGGCTTGCCCATCAACTACACGCACAATCACAATGCCATTGCTTCACCCAGCACCAACGCGTCACTCTTGGCAACCAATCTCTCGTCCCACTCATTTCCCATGGCTCCCTCGCCAAACAATGGTACGCCACAGCCGCAACAGCATCAGCAGCAGCAACAGCAACAGCAACAGCAACAGCAGCAACAAGCGGCTGTGGTCGCCGCGCAACAACAACAACAACAGCAGCAGCAGCAGCAGCAGCAGCAACCTTCGAGTTCCTCAGCGCCACCAGGCGTGCCTGATCACGAGGGCCTCATCGCTCCGCCCTCCATGCCCCTCGAGCTCGACTTTGACAACCTCGAAAAGGCTTCCAATTACATCCATACCTATGCTCTCTCCCAAGGCTTTGACATTCGCATCCAGTGGTCAGCCAACAATCAGACTCGAATTTGCTGGTCGTGCTATCGCGGTGGCTTCCCTGAGACTCTCAATGCGGATGGGACCCCTAACACCAAAAAGCGACAGATACCCAAGGAGAAGGAGAGACGCAAACGTGGCTCGCTCAAGATCGGATGCCCCTTCCGCGTCCAATGCACAAAGAACTGGAAGACGGGCAAGATGGAGCTGCGTATCCTCGAGGGGCGACACAAGCACCAGATGGAGACGGATCGCGGCAACTTGCCAAGTCAAGTACGAAGAATCAAGAGCGAACGCAAGGCTCACGACTCGCCGGGTACCCCGCAGACGGGCAACGCAGCTGCGAACGCTGTAGCTCAGGCAGCCAACTTGACGTCCACACCCACACCCGTGCCCTCCGGAAGTGGTAGCAGCTTGCAGACGGGAGCCAAAGGTAGAGCAAGCGCGGCGTCCAAGAATGGGACCGCGAATCGCAACGGGACCGCCAACGCCCAGCAGCGGAACCAATCACAGCAGCAACAGCAAGCGCAACAGCAACAGCCAACAGACCAAACCTCTTCCGCAAATGCGAACCTTCTTGTCAACGCTGCAGCACCCTCAGCGCATCAGCAGCTCAGTCTGCTCGGAACACCAACCCCGTCCAACGGAGCCGGACCCTCCTTTGATTTGGACCTGGACGACGTCTTGACCGCCTCGGCCTCTCCTGCGCCTCAGATCGACTTCCAGCGCCAGATGCTCCAGCTGCTCGGCCTCTACGACCGCTCCGACGCCGCCTCTCGGGCCATCATGGACCGAGAGCTCGTGGCCATGTTTGAAGGTGCTCAGGCGCGTTTGGGTGACAAGACGGGACGCAAGAAGCGCAAAATGGGTCCCAACGGCACTGTGCTTGATCCTGCGTCCTCCGGAATGGCCGCCTTTGGTACAGGAACCCCGGCGATTCCGAGCCAGAGCAATGGCTCGATAGCAGCATTAGCGAGGTCAGCGTGGAACGGCAGTGTCGCTTCGAGTGCAGCAGTCACGACCAACCCAGCTATGACGCAGGTGAACGGTAGTGGTTCGCCGTTGAGAGCAGCAGCCGGTAGCATCGGCACAAATGTCCCACAGACGCCACTGGGCCAGCTGGCAAGTCAGCAGCAGCAGCCAATCCCGCCAAGCTCAGGTAAAGGGTCGGCGAGGTGCAGCAACTGCAAGGAGTACGGGCACAATCGGCGACGATGTCCGCTGGGTTGAGACGTCGCCTTCTGTGACTGCCCTCCTGCCGATCCGAGCTCATGGCACGGCTCACGGGCGGATCGAGATTGCAATGGACAAGCTCCTTTCTTCGACAATGCGTGCTAGACGCTAGTGCTGCAGCCTCGAGAGTGTGCCTGATATGAAACTGAGCAGTGAGAGTGTCGCGGTTGCGGTGACTGGATCGGCTGGGTGGAATCTGAAATCGGGATTCTACGTTGAATTTGGAGCTTTCTTCGCGTGCACGGACGGGGATATGCTGCAGCATCCTGTCGCTTTCCCTCCTTGCTCATTCCACCATATCCGGTCACCATCAGCAACTTCTCCGTCCTCAAGCTCAACTGTTCTTGCGTGGCGACATCTCACGATGGCGGAAAAGTTCTCCAAGTTCCGAGACCCAGGCACGGGTATCCAAGTCTTCCTCACGCCGGTCGCTGCATCGACGTCCTCCTCCGCTTCCGGCTCAGCAGGCTCGCCAGGCGGAATCGCCCTCCTCCTCACACCGATCTTTGTCGTGCTCGGTCTCATTCGCGCGCTCATCGGTGGGATATGCTGGGGCCTCTACCTGGCAACTGGCGGCGCTGGGCTGTTGAGGGTGGTGTTGTTCATGCTGGGATTCATCAGATTGCCCGTCGACGAGGTGGCTTCTGGAGCGAGTGGCAGGCGGTCCGTGTCGGGATCGAAGCTCAGACCTACAAGCGCAGCGAAGAGAACGCTGGGGAAAGGGGATTTGGTGCTGTCGAACCACAGCTCCTGGCTCGACCTGCTTATCATCTCGTACCTGTATCCTGGGATTCAATTCGTTCTACCGGTGATCGCGGACAGCGCCAAGGTGGAAGCGAAGCGGTCGGAGGACTCGAGCACAACGACGGCGCGTAAGACGCCCAAGAAGAACGCCATGTCGGCCAACACGCGCATTGTCACGCCTTCCTCCGCCTCGTCGACGGCGGCGAGCAACGAGATTCCCATCGTTGGGTATGCTGCTCTCGGCCTCACCCGAGCGCTCCGATTCGTTGGCGGTCTACCACCATGCGCATCACAGTTATCGAGCAGCGTTGTGGAAAAGGACCTCGAGACGACGCTGCGCAAAGCCGATACACCGCTCGCATTGTTCCCCGAGGTCGTCACGTCCAACAATCGCGCCTTGCTCGCCTTCAACATCCTCCCACAAAACCCACCACCTTCCATCTCATCAATACACATTCTGACGCTCAAATACACCCTACCGTCATCAACAAGCACATCGTCGGTATACGCCGTTCCCGGCCCGACCAATTCGCTCACCACGCACCTGCTGCACATCCTCTTCCTGTCCAACCCAGTCCGCGGCGTCAGCATCAGACACTCGACGCTATCGAGCAAGGACGAAGGCGAGGGAGGTTGGGCGGAGAAGGTCGCAGGCTTGATGAGCAGCATGGCGAGGTTGAAGCGGACGAGCATCGGTTGGGAGGCCAAGAGGGAATTCTTGCAGATGGTCGTGGCGCGGGGAAAGCGCGTGTGATGGCCGCGACCGTACGCCATCGTACTTTGGCAAGCACATGGCTTTGCGCTTCGCTGTGAGACGGCTCGCGAACTGCTTGTCACACGGAAGGAGTGGAAATGGATGTATAGATGATTTGCGATGGATGCGAATGGACAGAGAAAGCGACTGTTGTGACGATACGAAATCCTTCCGAACCGAGCCTGCGGCTCATTGCTTGTCCTTGTGCTGCTGTTGCTGCTGCTTGTGGGACTCGTCCTTGTGCTGTTCTTCCTTCTCGTGCTGCTCCTCCTTGGGCTTGTCGGCCACCTTCTTCTGCTGCTCCTTCTTGGGCGGCGTCTTCTCCTCGTGCTTTTGCGCTACGGACTCCAACACCTTGCCCACCTTGTCCGCCTTGACCTGCTTGACCTCTTGCACCTCCTCCACAGGCACCTCCTCGGCCTCCTCGGCACTCACCACCTCCTCGACCTTGTCCTCGGCCCTCCACGCATCCTTGGGCGCATAGTCGTTCAACCCGGTCCGCCCACTGCAGCTGAGATTGTTCCTCCACGCGTCGACCCTCCTCCCCATCCAACCCGTTGTCAACCCGTCATTCGTCCGTGGCTTTGTCACGCCGATCCTGAGAAAATCTTCGCCTAACCTGCACTGGCCCATGCCCTCCTTCTCCTTCCACTCCCACATCATGCATCCTTCGTTCGACCGACACTTTGCCAGGCAATCCAACGCGTTCTTGGTGCTAACCACCCTGGTGTCGTCATCGTCCTCGAACGCCTTCCACCCCACCACGCCCACTTCTCCCGGCGCCACCTCATCTAGTGGCAGAACGATCTCCGGATCGTGCTCCGCCGCCTCCTTCAACGCCTTTCGCAAAAACAACGGAATGAATTCATCCCACACATCGCACCATCGCACCGTATCGTTGACCCCCAGGCGCGGCTCGATGCGGCGTTGAAAATCGTACAGATGCGCCGTATCGCTTGGGGTCACATGGTGAAAGGTGAGAACAGGACGACACCATAGGCCGTCGGTGAACTTGACACTTCGGGGCGTGTCCGTGTTGAACCGTTCGCCCGATTCGGGGCTGAGATCGGTGAGGTTGACCCCTGGGGCGTCGTAGAGGGCTTTGGTGAGCAGTGCATCCCCGAACGCGGCGTGTTGGGTGAGGTTATCGTGATTGTGCTCGAATTCGGGGTCAACACCGTAGGATGCTTCCATCACAGCACGGGAGAGAACGAATCCACTCCCCCCATGCATAAAGGGAGTGGATTTGCGATCGTCGAAATCACAAAACATCGGTCGACCCAACATGTACTGCTGATCCGGATCGAACGTCGAAAGCCATTTGACCAGTTCGTTCCAGAACAGGAACGTGTCGGCTTCCACCATGACATACCATTTCTTGCCGGGGAAACGACGGTACGCCTCGCCCATCATGGGAAGGAATTTGTACTTGTCCAACTTCCACCCTCCATCCTTGTCGGACATGAGATCGAGGTCTTGGTTGGATTCCATCAGTGCACGAAGTTCCCCCCGTAGAGCACTGAACTCTTCGATGGAGGAGAGCGTGGAGGAGACGTTGGAGAGGGCATCGTAGAACGTGATGTTTCCTAGCGTCAACGGGTAATCGGAGACGTAGAGGCGGTTGGGAGCGTAGATGTTGGAATGGGGTTGTTCGGCGAGGTGGATGAGGAGTCGTTTGTGAACCGTGGCAGAACCGACTTTGGTGATGAGAACCATATCGTCCTCTAACCGATACGGCGGGGGGACTTCTGCCAGGGTGATGTTGGGCTCGATAGGAGCGACCTCGATGGGGGAGGGGGTGAGAGGATGGGTTACTTTCCCTATCACCGACTTGACCCGCGAACTGTCCAGCTCGCTACGCGAGACGACCATCCATCCCACCACCAGACATGCGAAGATCAGAATCACATTCCGCCCTTTGCGGAAAAGGACCACCATCGCATCCCTCGCGTTGCTGCTTCGGCGGGATCCGGTGAAGCTGTTGTGCGAGGGCAGCGCAGGTCGATGTGTGCGTGAAGTGGACTTTTCGCTAAGCGGGTACGGCTGGTCGCTCGGATATGCGGTTGGGGAGACGGACGAGGAGGAGGAGGGCGTTGGTGGGTGAGAGGGGATCGAGACGTAGCGTGTGTGCGAGGTGGCGACCATCGTCCCGGCGGGCGAAGCGGGTTTTGGTTCGAGTCGACCCAGAGCGCTATCCAGTACGATCTCCGAGGAAAGGCGGAGAGGAGATGGATGTCTTGTCGAAGGGTCGATGGTGATGGTGATGATGGAGGCAGAGGTGGAAACAAGGACGACGGAAAGCAAGCACACAAACGAGAAACTCGCGAGCAGATAGGCGCCTACTTCATGCAGCCGTTCAACCCTCTCGGTACCACCCCACCCACCTCATCACCTTCTCATCTCCGCTCAAGACCCTTTCACCCTTGACGAGTCGCCCTGACTACTTCGCATCCCACACCCGCGAGCGCGCGATGCCACACCCTTGCCAGCGCTTGAGGGTCCCATGCACCGCGGTACGGGTCCTGCAGGTCGTGCCAAGCTGTCGTTGAATTCTTAAAAATTCCAGACACGGGACGGGGGCGCCGTAGGCCGAAGCGTGAACCCTCGTGGCAAATAGGACGCGGGAAGAGGGAGCGTGTTCGGTCGGGTCCACGTTGTGAAGTGGCACAGGGCCCAGCCCCTTTTCCGGTTCGTGCTCCCCACCTCATCCACCGTTTCGCCCGCTGTCATCGGACTAGCGACAGCATGACGTAGAAGGATGATCAAGCTGGGTGAACAAGACACGCACAGCAGCATACATTGCTGGCAGAACTAGATGCACAAGGTATGCACAGCTGCAAACCTCGCCGAGAGCCCAGACACAAAGGAGGCCACGGTACAGCGAGGTCAAAGCGAGAGGACAATGGAGAGAGGGCGCTGCAAATCCGACGTTACGTTGAAGGAGGCCTAACATCTCGCAAAGATGAAGGAGTTGCGTTCACACCTCTTTCCCCCCTCAGCTAGCGACAGTGTGCGATACGACGCCCCCTCGGCCGGTCTCGTCGGAGCTAGTGGCGCTGCTCGGCGTGAGTAAGGTCAAGCCTCGGACGCGATTCATGAGATCGTGTGCGCACAGTGCAGCTCTTCGAGGCTCGACGTTGTGTGCGGCAGTGAAAACCGCAAATGGGCCCCAAAAAGGTGGATTCAAAATCCAAGACTCAACCCCTCACGTTTCTACGATACACCGACCTCACAAACGCTGTTACTATGACGGGACTGTTCATTTCATTCCATTGCCAATGTCGAGCCTACATTAGTCCGATGCTGATTCTGCTGGTGCTGACGGAGCCTCCTCGCCTGTATCTTTCCCCTTGCCCTTCAGAGCCGCCCGCTTGGCCGCCAAAGCCTGATTCCTCGGCGACTTGGCAAACATGGTCCGCTGCGCATTAAAGTGCGCCTGCGACCGTGCCAGCTCCTCGACCAGCATGCTCAGCGCCGTCAACGAGGCCGGGTCCCAGCTTGCGGGGAGGACGGATTTGGGCAGCGCACGAGTCTTGTTGGTGAGCCGGTGCGAGATCCTGCGGTGAACGGCGGTGGAAAGGGCGTCGTGGGGGAGGTGGGAGGTGTGGTGCGCTTGTGAATGGGGGTTCGATACGAATCTGGAAGGAGAAGCGATGGTGGAGGGTTCTTCGTCCGGGGAAGACGCCCATTGGTACGATGATGAGTCGTCATCCTCATCCTCGTTTGCTTGGTCGTTGTTCGAGGAGGTGCTCGATGTGGGTGCCTCCTTGACAAGCCGCTGCAAATCGTCGTACAGCTTGACCCACCTCTCGTCGTGAGCAGGCGCATCGACTAGATCCTTGTCCAGCAGCGCCTTCTCGACCAGCTGCTGCGCCGCTCCCGGCAGTTTTCTAGTGTAACCTGGGAGCATGTTGACAGCAAACGACTTGCTGTCCGCCTTCGCGCCCACCCCGCCATCCTCCAAATTTGTCCGAGTGGACCCAATCGGCTGTACCTGCGATTTCGGCCGCTTCTTGCTCGAAGCGCCTTCCTGCTGAGCCCTCCGCTTGGTCTTCGACCCCTTCGGACGGCCGCGCGGCCTCGGTACCTCGCTCATTGTGGCACCGCACCCGAACTCGAGCGCGTCTGCTGGTTGAGCACGCGCTGCAACAAATTCGTCAATACTTCAGCGCGCTGTGCCGACCCAAGCCCCATGAACACCTCTGCAACGCTCTTTCCCTTTGCGTCCCTGATCCTGCCCAACTGGCTTCCTGCAAAAGCACCAGCGAGAGCACCCGGGATGTTACCCACAATGAACCCGAGCGCAGTACCCGATGCGCCACCGACAAACTTCCAAATGGGCGCGACCCTCTGCACTTCCGGCCTCAGCAGCTCCTCAAAGACGTCGGCAAAGACGCCGTCTGCCTGGGGCTGGCTGCTTCCCGCACGACGACGGTCCTCGTTGGTCTGAGTATCGTTGGTCTCCTCCTCCTTGAACGCGCCGGGAAAGAAGCTCTGGAAGAAGTTGGCAGAGTAGCTCTGCTCCTTCTCGCTGAATTCGGAAGCTGCTTCTTCGTCCTCGTCGTACGATGCGCCGCCGAAAAAGCTGTCGTTGGATGGACGAGAGTTGCGCAGCTGGTCGTACTCCCGACGTCGATCGGTGTCCGAGAGCACGTAGTAGGCGTCGGCGAGCGTTTGAAACTTCTGCGTGTAGCGTTGGCGCTCAGCGGGAGTCGCGTTGGGGAAGCGATCCGGGTGGGTCTTGAGAGAGCGCCGCTTGTAGGCCTCCTTGATCTCGGCTGGCGTCGAGCTGGGCGTGACACCTAGCGTTCGGTAGTAGTCGGGAAGGGGGGCGTCCATGCTCGGGGTTTGTGCTTGTGTGAGCTAGCGGGCGGTAATGAATGTGAGAGCTCGGTGTGTGAGACTAGGCTGGAACTCGGATCAGGCGGTCGCGATGATGTTGACAGGTGGCGGTAGGATGGATAGAGGGAGGATGAAGACGGCAAGGGTTCTTCAACGGCTTGAGTCGGCCCGTGTAACCGCGGACAGCAGGGAAGAGCTGGAAAGCAACTCCACGTCACGGTAGCGAGGTGAAAGAGACAGCCGCCACCTCCAGACTCCAAAATGTCGTCACCGACAACAGACTCAGCCAAAGCTCTCAGGGTCCAGAAATGTTGAGCTCAATGCGTTTTGGCACGTGAAATGCTGAATCAGGCTGAGTCATGTCCCAATTTTTTCCCTGTGGCCAATATCGCCGATGATCTGCTGTGGAATCACCGATTGCATCGCTCTCATGAGGGACTGCGGTGTCGATGAAAACAGATGACGATTCTCGTGGGTCTTCCTCGTCTCTCGGATCTGAGGAGTGATTTGCAGAAACTCGACCTTCCGGGGCAGCTTTCAACCATGGTTAACGATTTGACGGACCGCAGTTGAGCACGGAGTATGATTCTTGCTTGTGTTTCACTGTTGTCTGGTCAGGTCATTCAAAGCTGTCGATCTCAGGGGCACAAGCGAAAGAAGGATCTATTACACATGCGTGTCCCCTCTGCGGCTACAGAAGCTCGAGGAGAGCCAACATAGAGGAGCCGCCGGAAGCAAAGAAAGAGACCGGTCGCGGAGAAAGGGGCAACGCGGCAGACTGACAGCTCGGGTAGAAGCGACTTTGTCCTAGCCTTGAGATACCGAGTATGTTGTTCTCCGCTGAATGCCTGACGTGGCTGTTTTGCTTATCAGTGGACGCGAAGAGCGAGACAAGCGTCGAGTCAAGAGGGAGCTCGCACCTGTCTATAGAATGCCGTTGATAGGGGTCGAAGGCCATGCGAGAGCTCGGTCACTTTCTGCTTCCATGCATCGACCTTGCGACCTTCTTGGACGGTGAGAAGACGCCATCGGATGCGCAAGGCAGATCCTGACCTTTCAGCGCTGATGCATACGGCTGGAAGAGTGTAGAGAATGGCAGAGCATGGACAGGCTGCGTGGTGCCGACTAGCTCGGAGATCCTCTCCATTGTCATCAGCTTTCCTTTCATCAGCGTTCCGCTCACGTTGTGGCGTCAGACCTCGCCGGCATGGCAGCTTTGTATAGAATCTAAGGTTCAGGCACCGACGGCCGCACATGTGCCACCGGACGTAGCGAGCTCTTGTCGAATCCTTCTACATTCGCTTGCTGGACGGCATGTGGTACAGCAGGGGCCGGCAACGACTTAAGCGCTCGCTCGAGCCCCAACTCCGCCTGCACTGGCCGGGCGGAAGCCATACTTGTTGAGTCACTCGATCCTGCCCTAAGGAGATCGTGCACGTCGACCGCCTACTGGAAAATCACGGCCAGGGGATCACAACACAGGGCTGAGAGACTCTCGAGCTCGTGTGTGTGGACGGTGCTACACATGCTTGACCAACAACCACTGGCTCCCGCTCGGAACAGAAGGGCTACAAGGGGCCCACTGCAATACCGGAACAATCAAGAAGGCCGAGGCATCAGAGGAAACGCTGTGCTGGCGAGGCGAGGCATTGTTGACCGCGCGCTGTCTGATGCCGCCGCCGTGCATTCCGCCGGCCCGCAGTCTCGCTTGCCTTTCGCGAATTTGAATGTTGTTTTCATGCTCGTGGGGTGCGACTGTGCGGTGGGCTGCCCTGTTTTTTTTTTCTTCCTTCGCGTGAAATTTCAGCTGCACCGCCCCTCGGGTTTCCGATGATCAACGACAGCGAAAACCCTCCAACGCGCGCGCACACGATGCAGGAGCAGCACAGCGCAGCAGAGCCACTCAAAACATCAGTGCCGCTCTCCAAACGGCGGCTGCACTCGGTGTGGCAATCTCTTTGTATGCAGGCCACCCGCCGATTCGCACTTTTGCGGCAGTCTCTTGGTCTTCGATGTTGTTCTTCTGAGACACACTCACACTGGCCAACTGGCCTTCGCTCGGCTTGCTCGCCAAACCCTGAACCAAATCTCGGCGCGATCTTCACTCCTGTCAAGTTGAGCTTCGCTGTTCCGCAACCTCTGCTGCCCGCCTCGGTGTTGTTCTTCCAAATCGCTCGTCCTGCGTGTGTGCGTGTGGGAGGCTCCGTGTGCACTCGGCTGACCTCAACACAGTTTGCACCTTGATTCGGCGCTAGCAACGCAGAGATCGCTCTCAGATCCCCTCGGCTCGCCCTTTGTGTGAACGAGCGGGCGGTCTCGTTTCGGACACCGCCCTTGCTGCCGCCGGCTCTCTTTCCCTCCCCTGCCGCTATGGCCCCGCGGTTGACTGGATCCGTTGCTCCGCCCCTCCCTTCAAAAGCCTCGCGACAGTCAACGCAGAACAGCTTCGCGCTCCCCTTTTCCCTCTCCTTGTCTTCTCTCCATCACCCATCCTCACCGTCGACACGACCGACCACCACCACCCCTTCCTTTCATCTTCTTCTTCATACACAGCAATGTTCTTCTCCAAGTCCGCCTTGCTGGGCGTCACTGCCCTCGCGGCTGCCACTGCTGTCTCGGCGCAGTCGGTGCCCGCCTTCACGTACGGCACGGCCAACGCCGACTACCCTGGTGTCAAGTCGACCAACAAGAACGGTCCCACCAACCCTTCGAACCCCCAGCTCAACACGGCCATCAACCAGACCTCGCTCTCGCGCCTTGCGTCGATCAACTCGATCGATGACTGGTGCACTTTCGGTCCCCCTGGCACTGGTCAGCCCCTTGCCGACGTCGAGGAGATCACTGTGGCCTACTGCACCAAGCCGCGAAACAATGCGCGTGTCATCCCAGACGGCTCGGTGACCGGCGCGCACTTTGTCAAGACCCCGCTCTACGTCCAGCTCATGGCGGTCGGCGACTTCACCAGCATCGGCTTCATGGCTGGCGACGAGGGTGGAGAGCTCGACCCGCACGGAGCCACCAACATGGGCAACCCTGTGGGTGGCAACGTCACCTCGAATGTCTCGGGTGAGGACGTTTTCTACGAGGAGTGGATGAACTACGCCTCTGCGAACCAGATTTGCTTCCGTGTGTGCATTGCCGGATCTGACGTGGCCCCCACCGCTCTCGAGTGCCAGCACACGCTCGATGTGATGGGCTGCAACTTTGTCATGCCAGGCAACTACAACGACGACGTGTTCGAGACGTGCGATGGTGATTCGGCCTACCCCCCTGGTCTCTACCCCGAGGGCAACGGTCAGACTTCGACGTTCGTGCAGTTCTTCACGGGTGTCTACACTGCTGGTGGCACCGTTTACTCGTACACCAACGGCTCGCCGGATGAGGTCACTCCCACTGCTGCCTACTCGACGCCCAGCACGTCCAACTGCCAGACCACCAACACCATCTCGAACGGCATCAAGTCGCTCGTCTCGTCGTCTACCACCACCTCGTCGTCGTCCGCGGCCAAGAGCACCTCGAAATCGGCTGCCTCATCGTCGTCGTCCGGCAGTAGCTCCAGCTCGGGCTCGTCCAACTCGGGTAGCTCCAACTCCGGCAGCTCCTCGTCCGGCAACAGCGGCAGCTCGTCCTCCGCAGCTTCGTCCACCAGCGGCGCTACCAAGCTCGTCAACAGCGCCTCGGGTGCCGTGCTCGCCTTCGCCGTCGTCATGGCCGGCGCCATGATGCTCTAAGCGTATTGCAAGCCGTGTTTCGCTGAACAATACCTCTTTGACCGGTTTCCCTCTTTCAGGAGATCTTCTCGCCGCTCCAACTTGTCCGTACCTACACTCATTAGCTCGTTTTCCCCCTCTCGTCAGGTCTCTCTTGTGATCCGGACGGAATAGCATACCTACAACACTGTCTCCTCCGTCGTGTTTAAGTCTGTGATGTTTCAGCTTGCATTCGAGTACTTCTAATGATGACAGAGCACGGTCGGAAGCGGCCTTGTCATGCAGGGAGTGGAAAAAGAGCATATACTGCGCTGTGCTCGACAGCTGTTTTCCTGGTAGCGCGGCGCTGTCCCGTCTTTTTTTCGGATGTCGGCGTCGGCTCTCTCCACATTCTCGACGTCTTCCGGATCTTCCTGTCGTGCTCTCTGACTTGATCACCAACCCATCGATCGACGCACGGAACACCCAATCAAGGGGTCACGAGGAATACAAGCTGCTGTGCAGGACCTCAGATGCGGAGCTGAGCTGGGCGAGAAGGGCAACATCTGTCTCTGATCGACAGGAGGAGCCTGAGGCTGTTGCTTCCGTGTGGCCGACACCTACACACAGCTTCCTCATCAAAGCGGCTGGCTTCGCATTCAGACGGACGCGCTCAAAGGCCAGCCAAAACACTCAGTCACATCATGTCGTCGTCAATAGGCATGCTCAGGATACGTGCGGGTCCCGGCCTTCGGCGGTCATCGCCGGGGTACCCCATTGTCTGCACTCAAAATGGCCGATCTCTAAGATTGCCCTTTCTACCACCTACCTCCGTTCGATCAGTAGCATCTTCGTCATCCTCTTCTTCACCTCAAGCCTACGTCTCGCTCTCCACTAACCCGTGGTTCAACCTCGCCTTTGAAGACCACCTCTTTCGCACCATCGAGCCTTCAATACCCGTCTGCTTCCTGTACCGCAACTCTCCGTGTGTGGTTGTGGGACGCAATCAGAACCCGTGGAAGGAGCTCAACGCAGCATCTATGCGGTCACTTTCCCTGCCGATGGTGCGTCGTCGATCCGGTGGAGGCACGGTGTATCACGATTTGGGCAACACCAACTACTCGTTCCACATTCCTCGCGAGGCCTTTGATCGGCGCACACACGCCGAGCTCGTCGCGCGCGCGCTCAATTCTCCACCTATCTCCCTACAACAGTCTCGCTCGACGCTGGCTCGAGGGGATACAGGAGCATACGTCAATGGTCGGAATGACATTTGCATCCGCGTCATGGGCGGGTTTGATCGGCGGTCGACCCCCAAAACACGCTCGGAGGCGGACGAAGGGGGGTTCGAGGAGAGAAAGGTCTCCGGGAGCGCGTATAAGCTGGTCAACAAGCGCGCGTATCATCATGGCACCATGCTGCTCTCTGCCAGCCTAGGAAGTCTAGGTAGCTCGCTGAGGAATGACAGGGGCGAGCTGCTGGTGACCAAAGGAGTCGCATCGGTGCCCGCACCAGTGGCCAACCTCACAGACGCTTTCCCGGACCGAAAGGCGATGCTCGAGCACCAAGGGTTCGTTCAGGCTGTTGTGGCTGAGTTTCACCGCACCTATCCAGGCGACGAATCAAAAGGGAAGACAGAGGTGGACGAGGGGTGGTTGGACAAGCCCGAGCTGAACGAAGGGAGGTGGAAGTTGCGGGAGAACTTTGAGGAGCTGCAGAGCTGGGGATGGGTGTTTGGTCAGACACCCGAGTTCACGCATCGGGTTGAGATGCATGATTCCAGCGAAGTGGATGCAAGCTCGACAGGCGAGGGAGGATGGGGGACGTTTGCAGTGGAAGTGCATTCGAAGGAAGGGATCGTGCTGGATGCCAAGCTGGTCGATGCCAGGTTCGATAATGCGGAAGTGGAAAGGAGGGTGAGAGCGGTGGTACAGGACTTGAAGGGGAGGAGGTACGACGAGCTGGCGCTGCCACCACCGTGGGGGCCGGCGTCGTCGACAGCAACATCAGTAGCAGGCATAGACAAGGCGACCAGCATCGAGGACAAGCTCTTGCACTGGCTTCGGACGGTGTTGTAGCACGTAGCATCATAGATCACAGCGTCAGATCACGCACATCGAAAGCAGAAATGGTGTTCCCAGCCTCTGACGGCGTGTTAGCAAGACATTGAAGATCGTTTGCCATGCACGTTGGATGCTCGACGGCTGGGTCACTTTGGTCGACAGGCGCCGTAGATCAAGCAAGGGTGTCTCGAAACAGGACCCTCGAATTCCCCTAGGCTGCGCTGTTGCCCTGAGACCAACACCAGCATTTTCGGTCCTTCCATTGCTGCGCTGTCACCTTTCCCACGCACAGTTCCTCTCGCTCCGGATGGACCGCCTTTGATCGGCATGTCCCGACCGATCGGATCCTGCCGTGATGGTCCAGTCGGCTGCATCTAACGGAAGAGCCTTCCCTTTGCGAGGTCTGATCCTCAGAAAGCGTTGCAGCTAGCCACACAAGAGAGGGGATCGGCAGCCTCGCTAAATTTTTAGAATCAAGGGGCTCGGCGTAAAGATGCATGGCACCGCTCTGATGCTTCCCTTGCAACGCGCTTCTGACACGCGGTCGGCCCACTGAGACACACACACACGCACGCACGCTCGGCAAGCTCACATCTGGCTCAGCTCTGGGTTCTCATTCTCATCACCATCATCTCTCCCGACTCGACTCGACTCAGCATTCGCATCTCTTCCGCTCTTTCTCGATCGCATCCTCGACTCGTAGTCACTCTGGAGCTGGCTCTTCAGTGGACTCGCATCCCATTCTCACAGCATTTCATCCAGTCCCGCGTCCAGTCCTCAGACTTCAAGCTATCTCATCCAACCCGGCGAGGTGTCAGCATCGCCCCATACCCACCTGACCGCATCTCTCAGCATATTCTTCGGCAATCACGATGCGACGCTCCCATCCAACCGCGTTCGTCGTCAAGAAGCGCGACAGTTGCGCCGTCTGCACCAATATCCCTCCCTGCCCATCCTGTCCCAAAGGCCAGCAGTGCCAACAGATCTTCCGCTCCTCCTGTCAGGACTGTCCCGTCAATCGCTGCATCCCCATCCCAGGCTATGACGCTGGTGGAGGCACCAACAAGTCGGCTCTCGGCGGCGGTGTTGCTGCGCTCCTCATTGTCGCGGCCGCCGCTGTTGCGTATTGGTTCTGGCGGAGGCTCAAAGCGAAACGCCGTCGCATCGCGTTGCACGAAGATGCGGTCGAGCGTCGGGAAAAGGTTCGAAACGAGAAGGAGGCCACCACGCTTCAACTCGGTGGCGCTAAGGCGGGAAGCGACAACACTTCGCCATTCGCCATTGTCGACGAGGACGAGCTAGACGGCGATACCGAGTATACCCAGGTCACCGGCGGTCTGAACGACGGGGATGCGCTAGGCTCGCTGGCCGAGCCCACCGCTTTCCGTCGCCGATCGTTCGGTGCCGCCACGCATCTATCGCGCATCACGGAGGGCGTCGAGGAAGACGAGGAGGAGGCCGTCGCCAACAAACGCAACACAATCGGCTCTCTTCGGTCTGGGACGATGAGCTTTGCCGGTACGGCACCGCGCATCAGCGTCGGATCGAGTGCCAGCCTCGGGTCCGCAAATATCATTCCTATCGCCTTCAGACCCCCGTCCCCTGCTTCTGCTGGTCAGAGCAGCAACGACGACGGCTACCAGTCGATCTCTCCACTCGCCCTGCCTACCACGGCACACCGCGCAACCGGCGCCCCCGCTATCCAAGTCAACACCGCCCGCAATGGTCCCATCCGCCCCACGCGCGCACCCGATCTCAACCTCCGTCTTCCCGAAGCCCCTCACAAGCCATCCACCTCCTCTCCCTTGGCCTCAGCGACACCCGCGTACGAGTTCATGTCGATCGACCCAGTCGAAGCGCTCAAGACGTCTGGCCCGTATTCCCGCCCGGACCGCCCCCTGTCCAGCGCCACGGTCAACACGATCAACAGCACCCATTCGGGAAGCTTGTCGTACGTGATGTCCGCTCCGCAGGTCATCACGCCGGTGAGCGGGGAAGGTGTGCGTCGCGTGCAGTTGGGCAACGGAGGCAAGGCGCAGTTGGTCAAGGTACCAAGCCTCAAACGCAAAGAGGTCAAGGAGGATCCGTTCAAAGACCCGGTCGAGCCCACCACTTCCGCCACCGCACCCGTCGGCACTGCTGAGGTTGGAGAAGATGAGGACCTCCTTCCGCCGTCCAAAACCCGCTTCGCCTCTGCAAACGGTCGAGACTCAACAATGTCCACCTCGACGCTGGGCATTCCGTTCGGCGAAAACCCATTCGGCCCCTTCGCCGGCGCCCCCACCGACCAGACCAGCCCGAGCGACGCCGAGGAGCGCAGCTCGTGGTTGGCCTCACGTGATGCACCGCAGGAGAGGGGGACGGATCCCTTC
The DNA here is from genome assembly GCF_000497045.1 of Kalmanozyma brasiliensis GHG001. NCBI lineage: Eukaryota > Fungi > Basidiomycota > Ustilaginomycetes > Ustilaginales > Kalmanozyma > Kalmanozyma brasiliensis. The sequence continues at coordinate 134,720 of NW_015961964.1, read as the reverse complement.
CAGGACCCCGAGAGGGCGAGTGTCGGAGGCGTCAGCTTGGGTCAGTTTCCGTTTGATCTAGGCGACAACAGGTAGATTCCTCCCGAAATGCATTGCTTCTTCACCGGGTCTGGGTAGCGTGTGCGCGTTTGTGAGCGCTCCTGTGTGAGGAGAAGCGCATCGCTCGGGAGGCGGGTGTGAATCGACCGGACGTGTCATGCGACCCGTTGCGCTTGCGTGCGTGTGGACCAGAGCCCTGTGTCAAGTGATCTCTCAACGTCGGCCCGCGTCGAGACAGCCCCGCGGGGTCTGGGATGCAGAAAGCCCACTGTGCGTGCGAGTACAGCAGCCGTCGTGCGAGCTGCTTGTCTATCAGGACTCGACCTCGATAAGTCTCGGTGGATGTGTCTGCCAGCTTGACAAGTTGGCCTCTTTCTGTGGACCGCCGTGCCGTCTTGCCGTTGAGAGCACAGGGCACTGTATCTTCTCGCACAACCTCGGTGACAACCTCATCAACCTCATTCGCGAGCGTCCGCACCAGATGCCGATCTCTCTTTCGACCAGACTCAGTCGTATCTCTTCAAGCGCGGCTTCGTCATCCCCATTCCATCCCCTCATCAGTCATTCACTCGCAAGTCATCGAACAACAATCGGAGCCCGAGACAAAAGCATTTCTATTCACCCTCATCATCTACTCCCGCACAGTCAACCGAATCTTGCTCCCCTCCTTGCTCGGCAGGACTACCATACTCTGATAGTCCGGATCGGGGAACTTGCTCTCCAGCTCCCACTTGAACTTCCTCACAAAGTGGGCGATGATGACTCCAATTTGCAAATACGCAAACTGCTCTCCGATGCAACGGTGACGTCCGGCGCCAAAGGGGAGGTAGGGACTGTTAGCTCCCGTACTGATCATGCCGAATCCGAAATCCTCCTGCTGATCCCCGGCGTCCTGCATGGCGGCGGAGGAAGGGTCGAGCCAACGATGCGGTTGGAACTGGTCGGATGAAGCCCACAACAGGGGATCGACTTGAGACACACCCGGTGCAGCCATGATGTAGTGTCCCTTAGGAATCACATACCCTGCATCATTCCGGGTGGACGAAGGCGCAGCGAGAGTGGCGGGAACTGCGAGGTCGGTTTTGACGTAGCGCATGATGGAATGCAGAGGCGGATGCAATCGCAACGTCTCCTTGACCACCGCATCGAGCAACGGTACCGAGGTCTTCTGCGTCTCGTAGTCCAATTCGCGCAGTTCGGATCCATACACCTTGACTTGCTCCGCATAGAGCTCTTCGATCACCTCCGGTCGAGAGGCCAATCGAAGGAAGGCCCAGGAGGAGGTGGCCGACGAAGTATGCTGACCCGCCATGAGGAGGGCGATCATCATGTGCGCGATCTCGACCGGGTTGAGCGCACGCCCGTTCTTGTACTTCTGCTGCATCAGGGCGGCGATCATGTCGTTCTCGCCCGTGCCGTCGTCGGATACGCCTGCGGCGCGGCGCTTGGCGACAATATCTTGGTAGAACTGCGACATCTTCTTCTGCGCGCGGTCGCGCTTGAAGTTGGACGGCAACGGCAGGTTGGGAATGACAAAGTTGATCGGGGTGAATCCGGAATCGAGATCGTGGTAGAGTTGGGCGAAGGATTTGTCGAGTCCTTCACGAACCTCTTTGCCCTGAAGAGTACGGGATGCGGTGAGGATGATGACCTCGGACATGGCTTGAAAGATGTCCACCGCCAACGTCTTCCCCCCCTTTTGGAGGGGAGCAAAACGAGGATCGCTCTTGAGGTACTCGTCGACCTCATCGACGATCTGCGGCACATACGCGCGGAAGTTCTCGATGCTGAGTCCGACCTTGACAAACTTCTTCTGCTCCATGAAGACGGCGTTGGGCACGTCGTACACCACCTCTTTTCCGAAGACGGGCGTGGTGAGATGCGTGTAGGCGTCTTCGGCGGTGACCTGCTGGTGTTTTGCGTTGAACACGAGGTTGCTGCCCTTAGGACCGAGCGCGACGGTGATGCGACGCCCGAGAAGGACAAAGGTGAAGACGTCGCCGTACTTGGCACGACATTCGAAGAAGAACTTGTACGGGTCGATGCCGTAGTAGATGGCGGAGCCGATGATGGGGACGAAGTGGAAGACGACGGGTGGGGAGGACTTGCGTGCGGGCAGGAGGAGCTGCGAGGCGACGTTGAGGATGACTGCCACGAAGGGAAGGACGATGGCGAGGGTGAGGGCCTTGATGGAGAGCGAGGAGTCGGCGAGCGGGGTGACGGCGAACAGCTGGTCGATCAGCGACGCCACCGCGGAGGAGGAGGTGGAGGCGACCATGTTGGATGGTGCCGTCCGATCTAGCGCTTGAAGGAGGAGGTGGTGGTGATGAGGAAAGGGATGGAGCTCATCGATAGAGATACACACACGCTCGCAACACGCCATGCACGACTCAAGAAGAAACGCACACCTTTCTCGACACGCTCGACACGCTCTGGAAATCAGTTGATTTTTGTGAGTGGGATCGTCGAGTTGCGTGTTGTGTTGTGGTGCTCGAATTCAGAAGAAATTCAGGTTTTTGTTTTTATTTTTGGCTCAAGATCAGCCAATCACGCTCGGTGCGTTGATGTGCCTGTCCCGAGCCGCCAAAAAATCGAATGATTTCCCATTTTTCACAGCCACGAATTCAATTCTTCGCGAACGAGCGAATCGGGTGACGCAGATCGGGTCGCCCTTCCTTATCATGTCTTCCTCCTCCCCAGGCACCTCGGTCGATCTCATCAGCGCTGCCGCTGCATCTCAGCGCGCAATCACAAAGTTGATGTTGGAATGAACATGGCTACCGTTGCGTTGCGTGAGAAGTGTTATGATACAAGTACAATAGAAGTGAAGCAAAGGAGGTATATGGAAAGAGTCTAACGAGGTGGAAGAGCGGACGATCACTTCTGGAGGTAGTACTCCGAGTTGCTCACCTGCTGCTCCGGCTGAGCGCCCTCGCCCTTGAACGAGCTCTTCTCGATATCGCTGGTCGAGTGGACCGATTCGTCGGCGCCACCTTGGAGGTGACCCTGGTCCATGCCCTCCCACATGTCGGCCTCCCACGACTCGGGTTCCAGGAACCGTCTGTGTTCGCGCACCGAGACGCCGCCGGGGACGGGGAACACCTCGCAGAGCGCCACATATACCATGCCGGAGACCAAGAAGCCAATGGGGTAGGCGAGGATGTACATCCTCTGTGCGGCAACGGAGACCTCGACCCCGAGCACTCCCGCGAAGCCAGCGACTGTCATGGCGATACCAGCAATGTAGGCCGCGAACGCTCGGAAGTTGATCCCGTTCCAGTAGTGGTACATGCTCGGCTGCTGCGAGGAGGTCGATGCAGCGCTGAACAGCGAAGGCATATCGAGCAGTCCGCGCTTGACAATGTAGTAGTCGGCCATCATGGTGCCGCTGATGCTCGAGAGGAAGAGCGAGTAGGCCGACAGGTAGGTGGCAAAGTTGTTGCTGTCCTTGAGCAGGTTCCATGGGCACATGGCAAATCCTACTGCCGCAGCGACCAACGAGCCTCGACGGATGTTGATGTAGCGAGGGCAAGCCGCAGCAAGATCGTGACCAGCAGAGAGCGAGTTGGCGGCGACATTGACACCAATCTGGCCGATGATGAAGGCGAACGCGATGAAAAACACACCAGCGCGCGCGCCCGAGTTGTAAGGGTCCACCTTGAGTCGCTGGCCGAGCAGGTCGACGGGGTTCCAGATCAGCTCGCCGTAGATCACCTGGCTCGAACTGGCAATGATGATGCCCAGGAAGCTCGTCAGCGAGAAGGTGAGGGGCACAGCCAGCAGCTGCGACCACTTGACCGACTGCTTGTTCTTAGCCATCCTCGAAAGATCGGGGATGTTGAGCACGAGCGTAGCCATGTTGGAGATACACGACATGAGAGAGGCCATGAACTGCCATCCCATCTTGCTGCCGGAGAGCTTGGCGGGCTGGTGGACAATGGGACCGAGACCCTTAGCATCGACGATGGACCAGGCGAAGAAGGCGATGGCGGCAATGGGCACGACGACGGCCTTGAAGTTGAAGAAGTAGCGGACCTTGCTCGGGTGGAGAATGACGAAGGGCAGGGAGATGAGCGAGAAGAGGAAGAAGCTGACAAAGTCCATGGTGGTGATGCCAGAGCTTGCAGGCAGGTGGTTGGGCATCCTTCGGTAGCTAGGGAACATGCTTTCCAGCACCAGCGTCGTGCATTGGCCACCGATGTACGCCTGCACACCGTACCAGACACAAGCCATGGCGCTTCGGTTGAGGATGGGCCAGATGGCACCCCAGACACCGAATGTGCTCCTCGCAAGGATCGGGAACGAGACGTGATAAACAGCACCGATTCTGGCAGTCATAACCACCAAAAACGCCACCGCAAAGTAGCCGACAATGATGGCGGCCCAGGCCTGAGACCAAGTAAGACCAGCAGACACGGCGGTGGACGCGATCATGAAGGTGTTAAGGTTGAGACCGTCCGAGATCCAGAAGGAGGCAAAGTTGACCCAGCCCCAAGTGCGACGCTCGGGAGACACGGGGAGAAGGTCGGCGTTGCGGAGCATGGCATTGCCGCGCGACTCGCCAGGGCGGCGCTCGGAGCCCTTGATGGCGGCGGCGTTGATAGCGCGCTTGATGAGAGTCATAGTGTGGGGGCGGAGGGGAGGAAGGTAGAGAAGGTGAGATGATGGAAGCGAGATGATTGGGAGGACTGGAAGCGCCGGATTATATGGAAAGATGGTCGAGGCGTATCATGCGTGTTCGACGCAGCCCCCGTGTGATGCAGATAGCTTGATGCAAGGAGAGACGACCGCGTGGCAATCGAGCTACCCGAGTGCCTTCCGATCCTTGCTGCAGAGGCAAGCAGTGGCGGGTCAGGTTGCGAGATAGCGGGCGATGAATGTGGTGCGGTACCAAGCTCGTATCACACGGCGGTCAGCTCGGAAAGAGCGGCAACTCGAGCGAGCACACTACCATCGAGCCAGCACTTCGAAGCGACGAACAAAAGGCGGGGAGGGGAGAGAGAGAGAGATAACCCGACGATGCCACTACTGCCTATCACAGCTCTCTGACAGGTTGAGAATTCGACTGCCAAGAAGCGCTTATCTCTGACCCAGCCAAACGGCACAAAATGAAATGAAATTCGCGGGAACTTGGCCGTGACAGGTCAAAGCGAGCGGAAAGGCGAATTTTTGATTGGACCGCTCCAGCTGTCAAATGACGGCCGAGTTTCCGGGTGGATGCGCGAGCGGGATGATGATGCTGATAGGCTGAGCTTCCTTACCCACATGATCTCCGCCATCGTACATGGTGATGCATGCTGGTTGAGATCTTTCACGCAGTCATCAAGCCAAGATTGGCTCGAGCTTGCCTGTCGAAGGGTCAAGTTTGCGGCCGAGTTCGAGTGGGCCGATGTGACCGAGGCGCAGAT
>NW_015961964.1:0-129246 GCF_000497045.1 Kalmanozyma brasiliensis GHG001 | reverse complement strand
CCCCCCCCCCCCCGCGTCTGACAGCTCATTCACATCGTAGCAGCTGGTGTTGTGGTTTTGCTCTTCTCAACAATCATTCTCGCCGGCGCAGTGTGAGACAGTGATAGCGAACTCGGCCGCCAGCTGTGCTGCACATCTTATCTCCTCGATTCTCCGATGCTCATTCATGGAGAGTCTTCTCTCACTCCTATTGGTCTCTTCTCTCACACTCGAATGTCTGATGTGCCTGAATGTCCATTGATCACACGTGGCGAGACTCGACATCAGAGCCTCAAGCGCACTGTCGCTCTATCGCCTCGACGATCTCGTCCACGTCGACCCTGAGCACCTCGCCCACCTCGACCAGACTCTGCCTCTGTTGCTCGCTGTAGAGCGTGGAGTAGTCCAGAATGATGCCGCCCACCGCGAGCTCCAGCCGCTTCCTCGCCTCTGCTTCGTCGACCTCTGCCATCGCCTCGCCTGCTTGAGACTGGGTGGCTTGAGGGAGGTTGCTCTGGAAGATACCAGCCGCGGAAGCGGGGAGGAAGTCCTCGTATGTGATTGGCTCGGCATCTAACGCTCCTGCATCGACCAGATCGGCTAACCACCCACATACGTTCTCCTTCCTGTCTTGCCACATGGCCTTTGCCTTGCGAGCATCGCGCACCTCGAAGGCCCACCATCCGAGCCCCTGCCTCAGCAACGCATCCCTCGTATCCGGGAACCCATCCCTGAAGACCTTCTCCAGGATCCCCCCACACTGCTCCTTGTCCACCCTTTCCCCGCTCGTCTCCATCTCCCTCTTCACCTCGCCCACCTTCACCATCAGCTCGTCGTACAGTCTCGCCCCCTTCCTCGTCAGCGCCATGCCTCTCGCCTCGATCTCCCCGAACCTCGCCTTGTGTTTCCCCTCCACCTCACCATCAAACACCACCGCCTCGGACAACGCATGAAAGCTCGTCTGTCTGAGCAGCACTGCCCAGTCCCTTTTCGGAGGGCCCTCTACCACGTCCTTCGCATCCATCCCCTGCTCCACCATGGCCCGTTGCACCGCGTCGATATCAAGCGTCCTCGGGGTGAGATGATTAATGTGCGGGCCGCGGAAGCTGACGATATCCGCCACCAACGGATGGGTCTTTGCGAGTCGATCATATTCGTCGACTGTAGCAGGGGATGTGGGGTGCCAGGCAAAGATGGGGACTACGCACTCGACGAACTCCACCGCTTCGTCCCGTGTCAACCCGTTCACCTCTCCCTCCGATCCAACGGTCGACTCTTCGGCCTTGTGGAGCAGCTCGATACATCGGGTGGAAACGATCTTTCGCTTCCCCAGGAGCTCCTCCGCCAACCGCCTCGTGGAAGGGTTGGCAATGAGATGCATCCGCAACAGACTGCAGAAGACGCGGAAGGGGTTTTTGAGCAAACCTTGCGCGGTGACGGGTCGAAAAGCGGTTGCGTGAATGGGCAGCCGCGCATCCTTCCACAGATCGTAGTATCCCACGGGGTGCATGCCAAAGATGCGAAAGATTCGAGACAGGAGTGTGAGCTCCGAGGCGGTTCCGACGCGAATTGCGCCATGACGCTCGACAGAGAGACGCGAGATCTCGTCGTCACTGATCAGAGTCGGGTCGCGGGAGATGATGGAGGAGTTGACGGTGGAGATGATCGAGAGGAGGTCGCCGTAGAGGGGGACCTCGGTGCGATACATGGACGACATGGAGGATGCGAGGAGCGTGCGCAGTTGCGTGCTCGTCAGCGAAGGAGAGGTGGTACAGGAGGAGGACGACGAGGGCGATGAGCTCGATTCGGCACTGCTCAGCGCTGGAAGGTCGTCGGATTGGGATTGGAGGAAGGAGGAGGAAGGGAGGGTGGAGGGAGGAGATTTGCCGAATGACGGCGCCATGGTTGGCAGACCCGCCGACAGCTCGCTGTTATGCTCGAGACCCATGGTTGCTGCGGTTGAAGTTGCTCTTCTTGGACGTCGACGCTTTATCTTTTCCCCGACGATGGTATCGCTGTAGCCTCGACGAGGGAGAGCGTCGAGCGAAGGAAGTGTACGCAAATAAAGCTGAGCTACCGAGTGATGCACGTCACACCTCTCGTTTGATCTCGTCGACACGTCTCTTGATTCCCTCTTGGCGTGTTGCGATAAGCTTCGATGGTGTTCTGCACGAGGACTCGATGTGATGGACGAAGAGACGAATGTGTAGTTGGCAGTGTCGGCGGCGTACATAACAGGCGAGCGTTTCTCGAATGACTCGCTGGGGTTGCCTGTGAGACAGGAGACGAGGCTGCATCCAAGCGTGCTTGATATATCTCCTGAACTTGTCATCTGTGCGCAACGGCAACTTGGTCGGCAGCGCAGGCCCGAATGGGAGGTCAAGGCTTATCAGTCGGTTTGCTGCGCAAAATGAGGGTGCGTATCAACCGGCAAGCGTTCGGCTGCAACGGCGCTGCGCACTGTTCGACAGTCGTAAGGCCTCGGCCAAAAACAACTCAACTCTTCCTGCGCCATCGACCCACTCTCTCGATGCTCGCAGCCGACCATGACACATGACCGCACCAAGTCTAAGTGTCTCCTATGTCTGCGCCAAGTTCAGTGATGCTCGATGACAAGCTTTGGAGACAATGAGGCTTGGGCGAGGCTCGACCGGCAAAATGCCGAATTGGGACAACGGCGAAAGAGCGCGCGTCTCCTCGGCCCCTCAGCCAGAAGCCACATTTCGGCAATTCGCCGAGCGCGTACGAATCGGTGTTTCGCCGCGATGGCTTGCTGCGCTGGCCATCTGCTCCTGCCTGCCTCGCATTGTGTCGACACATCGTGCAGATGAGGGTTGGTGCAGTTGTGCGAACGCTCGCTGACTATAGGCCATGTGATGGAGGCGAGACTGGCTATCAGACCGGCTGGAAGCGAAGAAAGCGCAGAGCCTTGGGAGCGGAGCTCGTGCTGCCGACCTGTCCATTTCTGCCATTTCGCTCTCCTTTGCCTTTGAAGGTGCGCCGCTTAGGTCGAGGTCCCGCCGTGCTGGGTCCACGGACCGTCTCAACGGTCTTGACGGCTGGATCGACGCTGAGATTATGGTCGTCCGACGGTCACACAGCACGGCTGCTACCAGGTCTGCTTCGTAAGATATAAGATGCGGTGCGAGCATCAAAGCTCGCGTCCGCCTCTTCCCTCATAGCAAACCCGCTACAACACCAACATCGCTCTCACCATCGCAATCATGCCTGAGCCAATCGTCACCCCCGCAGCGCCCGCTGCCCCTACCTCCACGTCCAAGATGGCCAACTCGCCTCTTAACATCGAGTCCGTCTTCGCGGCGCTCGACCTGCCCGCTCCCGGCTCGCGCATCGAAGGCGTGTTCGACGGCACCTCCTGGTCGCACGGCCAGTCCACCTCCTCCACGCTCACCTCGACCAACCCCGCCACCGGTGCCACGCTTGCTACGGTCACCTCGGCCACACCTGCCCAAGTCTCCTCGGTCCTCGCTGCCGCCCGCACCGCCCAGCGCACCTTTGCCGCCCTCCCTGCGCCAAATCGCGGTGCGATCATGAAGGACATCTGCTCGGCCTACATCGCGCACAAGGACGCCCTCGGGGCGCTCATCTCGTTCGAAATGGGCAAGGTTCTCTCCGAAGGTCGGGGTGAGGTGCAGGAAGTGATCGATGTGGCAGATATGGCGGTGGGTCTGTCGCGCAGCATCGTAGGTAACGTCCTCCCTTCCGAGCGACCGGGCCATGTGATCTATGAGATCCCCAATCCCCTCGGTCTGGTGGGTGTCATTACCGCGTTCAACTTCCCCGTTGCCGTGCATGGCTGGAACTTCTGTCTCAGCTTCATCGCCGGTAATGCGACGGTGTGGAAGCCCTCCCCGACTACGCCGCTGACCGCGATCGCCACGACAAAGTTGATCGTCAAGGTGCTCCAGAAGCATGGGTTGCCGGGTGCACTGGTCGGACTGGTCTGCGGAGATGTCGAGACGGGTCAGAGTCTCACCCGCGATGACAGGGTGCAGTTGACCAGCTTTACGGGTTCCGAGAAGATCGGCAAGATCGTTGCCCAGGACGTGGCGGGGAGGTTGGGCAAGATTCTGCTGGAGTTGGGAGGGAACAACGCAGCGATCGTGCTGGACGATGCGGATCTCGAGCTGGCCGTTACTGGTGTGGCGTTTGCTGCGGTGGGTACGGCTGGTCAGAGGTGTACGACGACGAGGAGGCTGTTGTTGCAGCGCGGCATTGCGGATCGGTTCTGCGAAAGACTGGTCAAGTTCTATCAGAGTCTGCAGACCAAGGGTCTGATTGGGGATCCTACGCAGAGTGGTATTCTATGTGGTCCGCTGCATTCCAAGGCTGCAGTGGAGAAGTACTGGGAGACGCTGGACAGCATCCGTTCGAGCGGTGGCAAGGTTCTTTTCGGACCCGAATCGCCATCTGCTACTGGGCTGCCTACGCACCTTGAGGGGAAGGGCAACTACGTGTTGCCCGCCATCACCATGCCTTCCTCCTCCACCTCGGCCGTTTTCGACGAAGAGGTCTTTGCTCCCATCCTCAACATTGCCGTCTTTGACACGCTCGACGAGGCCATCGCGCTCAACAATTCCGTTCGTCAAGGTTTGAGCTCCAGCCTGTTCACCTCGGCCCTGACCAACATTGGCGCCTGGCAGGGCGCGCTCGGTAGCGACTGCGGCATTGTCAATGTCAATGTCAGCACGAGTGGTGCCGAGGTGGGTGCCGGGTTTGGGGGCAATAAGGCGACCGGTTGGGGTAGGGAGTGCGGTGGTGATGCGTGGAAGCAGTACTGCAGGTGGGCGACGAGTACGGTCAACTACAGTGGGAAGGTGGCGCTTGCTCAGGGTGTAACGTTTGATGCTTAATGTCAGTTCGATTGGTTTTCGAGATAGATGTGTGTGCGAGTGATCAGAGTGCTTCTCCGTCCAGATCCTCTTCTTCGATGCTGTTCGACTGTGCAGGCTGTGCAGGGTCGAGCGCTTCCCCATCCAGATCCTCTTCCTCCACCGCGCTCTTGACCATCGGCGGACGATCGAACAACCGCCTCAACCTCTCCAACACATGCGGTCCCACAACAATCCAGCCCTCCCACACCTCCAACACGCCAATCACCTTCCCCCTGAACTCCTCCCTTTTCATCCTCCCCGCAAAGCTCGCTGCGACCTGGCCGAGGTGTGCGAACACGAGGGGTAGCTGTGCTTCCAGAGCGGCGCGGTATCGCCAGGCGTTGGAGATGGGGGATCCGGAATTGTGAAGGATGTCGCTGAGCGCGTAGAGGCGGGCGAGCTTGCGCGGGATTGGTGTGGAAGGCTGGAGGAGCGAGGTGGCGAGGAGGCGGACGACGGTGGGGTAGCTTGAGGCGTGGTCCATGGCAAAAGCTGTGATTCGGGCGATGCGCTCGCGACGTAGAGTGAGGCTGCGCAGCATCGCGCAGAGGCGGCGTCGGGCGAGCGGGGAGAGAGGTGTGTGCGAAGTTGTGCTGCGATTGAGGCTGATGCGGTTGGTCTCGGATTCCTCGCCCGAATCGGTCGAGTAGAGAGCGTCGCTGCCTGCATCGTCAAAGTCTTGCTCTTCGTCGTTGTCGAGGGCGACAGGGAGGTAGTGCTCGTCCAGACACAGGCGAAAGTAGTGATGCAGCACAGAGTCTTGTTCGAACAGGAAGGCGAACTTGGGGTTGTCCGCTTCTCGCTCGCGTAGGATGTGCTCGAAGTGGGCGCCATTGCTGCGGATCCTCGAGGCGACGGTTTCGATGAAAAGACGTTGCATCTCCGGACAGTCTTGTCGTACCTTGTCTCGGATGTGCTGCCTCTGCTCGTCCACGCCTGCGCCGGAACGTCGATGACGGATGATGAGTTTGGGGGCGTTGCTTTTGCTGGCACCCCTCCCGCTATCTCTGCTGTCACCCGATTGCTTTTCCTCCCTCTTGTGATCTGTCGACCGAGGATACATTGCTCGAGATGGGAGAGGCATCGCCTTGCCCCAACTCAGCTTGAGCCTCACCCCGGCCCATGTGGCCCCATCGGCCTCCTTGAATGCCTGTTCGGCCTCGGCTCGTGTCATAAACGCTACGAACCCGGTCAAGCCGGTCGCTCTCTCCCTCTGCTCTCCCCTCGGCCACATGATCTTTACAGTCGCAATGTCGCCCCAAGCGCGGAAGAAGTCGCCGACACTGCGCTCGTCGACATTGAGCGGCAGCGTGACGATGCAGATGTTGGTGGTGAGCGGATCGGAGGCGAGATCGCGAGAGCCGGGCTTGGCGAGCGTCTCGTTGGCTAGCAGCGTAGATATGGACTTGTTGGTGGTGGAAGCGAGGTCAGAGAGCCGGGATTCGCGTTGTGCCTGTTCGCTTTGCAGCTCGGTGAGGAAGGAGGACATGGCTTGTCGCTTGCGTTGTGGCTCTTGTCGCGTGGGAGGCGGATGAGAGTTGGATGCAGATGCTTCGTCACCGCTCGAGTCGTCGCCAAAAGCAGCATTGACTCGTTTGAGCGATGCTTTCTCTGAGCTGCTGGGTTGTGTAGCCTCGCTCTGCTGCTCGGGTGGTGGCTCGATAGGCTTGACTGGCTCTGACCTTGACCCGACATACGCTCCCCCTCCAGCCGCGACGAAGCCCATTGGCTTTGAGCGAGTCGGTTGACCACGAGCTCGCTTGCTGCTGTCCTGATCTTCGTCAGCGCCCATCGCTGCCACGAACTCATCGTACGCCTTGGCAGCATCTTGTTCCGCCTGCTTGCGTTTCTTCTCCTCGGCTTCTCTCTCCTTCTGCACGCGCGATTTGACCTTGCCAGCGCCATGCTGAAATTTGTCCCTCTTGAGCTGTTCTGCGAGCTCAAGCTCTCCTTTGGACGCGGAAGTCTCTGACTCCTTTTGCGCACGGATGTAGGCGAGCACGTCCTTGTCTGGCTGCGGTGATGGCGATCTGCTGGGACGTCTGGTCCTCGGTACTGCAGGAGATCGAGACGATCCCTGCTCCTGGTAATGGCAATCGTAAGATGGCCTGTAGCTCGGAGATTCGTCCAAATCGTCATATGAGCGGCGTGACCTTTCAATAGACCTCCTTGGATCGTATCGAGAAGACGGATGTGATTTGGAAGCCGTGTGCCTGCCAGGGTTGCTCGGGCCAGCTTGTTCGGAGTAGTCGAGCTCTTCGTCGTCGTCAGCGCCCAGATCGACGCGAGACAGCCTCGACGGCCGACTTGTGTAGCCGCTGTTGCCACCGGACGACATGGCGAGTGGTTGGAGGGCCTCCCTATTGCTGGCGAGTGGTGCAAGGAGCTTGACAAGGTGGGCATGTCAAGCACGGCTCAGCTGGACCCTGATCACGAGGTCGAGGCTGCTCCAAATTTTCCGGCCGACAAGCCCTCAGAGAAATCTTGTTGGTGAGGGTCGACAGCAAAATTTGAGAGCTTCAAAAGTTGATCTTGGTCGTGCTGCTCCTTCCTTCTTCTCCTTAACGCTAAGTCGTACCCCTTTAGGAGGGGGTACGCACCCCGTCTACTATAAAAGCACCTCTTCGCATGGCAATCCTTTTCTACGGAAGGGACCGCCGAGGACCGTACGAGGCCGTAATGCTGGACGGAGATCCATACCACCATAAGCAGGCGACGCCTTCTCTTTCTCTCCTCGCTTCTGTTCTCGTTCGACGCAAGTTGGGCTTGCAGGACGTTTCGGGGGTTTTGGAGGGAAGGGGCTGCCTGTTGGTGCGACGATGGGAATGGGTGCGTCGTAGGTAGAGGTACGCCCTTCGTTGGCGATCCAATGACCTAGGACGCAAGTTCTCGTTGTACATTCCTTTGCTCTCTTTTGCTCTCTGTTCGACAAGTCATTCCCTGCTTTGCCCCGTTCACCATCAGCGGGTGCATATCACATGTACATCTTGAATGTCATCGCTGCATTGCTCTGATAGTCAGCGTCTGCTCTGGCTGCGTTGCTCGTCTTTTGCTGCTCTATGAGGAGATGAAAGAAAGCTGTCTCTCAACCTAACAATCATGAATTTCTGCTCGTTGTGTGGAGGCGCGACACGAAAATTCTCGAGGCAGCGCACCGGCACAATTTTGGCACATCAGACACGAGACCCTTGGACCCTTGAAAGCGCCAAAACTGAGCTTTGCTTCTTCTCACCGCCGTCATATCATACTGCACCTTTCTTTCTGGCTTCCTATCAAATCGCGCTGGTCGCTCGCTCGCACCCTCCAGCGGAGCGAATCATGTGGCCTGTAGACTACCAGTAACCGAGACACCGTCCAAGATGAGCTCGTCATCGAGCCTCGTCGAATGCCCGAGCTGCCAACTCAAGCTGCCTCTCTCGCAGCTCAATCCACACCTCGACACTTGCCTCTCCGGCGGACAGCATTCTGGCAGCAGCAACGAGAGGCCAGTCAAGTCGGAACAATGGAATGGCATCTTTCCGAGTCGAACGCCGGACAAGATGTCAGCAACAGCTGCTTCGCCTCGCGGCTTGAAAAGGCCGACAGAGTCTCCTATGCAGGCCCCTCAGCACGCCAGCTACGCAGCACCGCCGGGCGATGACAGCACCAAGCGTCATAGATCAGAGTCGAACGGAAACGGTCACAGTACACCGAATGCAGACCATCAAGTGCAGCAGTCCGTGCCATCGTCCTCACGAAGTCGCATCGATGCAGCGAAACCATTCGCGGAGAGGATGCGGCCTCAGACTCTCGAAGAGTACGTTGGCCAGAGCGAGGTCGTCAATGGTCCGCTCAAGATGCTTCTGCGACAGGGCAAGATCCCTTCTATGATCCTTTGGGGTCCACCTGGCACAGGCAAAACCACTTTGGCTCGACTTCTGGCCAAGTCTGCCTCGCACACGACGTCGTCGACCTCATCGTCACACGGCCCACCCCCGCATCGATTCGTCGAGATCTCAGCTGCAAATTCAGGCACCGCCGATGTCAAGAAGATCATGGACGAAGCGTTGCATCGCCTTCAGCTCACCGGTCAACGGACGCTGCTTTTCATTGACGAGATCCAGCGCTTCAGCCGAGCTCAGCAGGACGTCTTCTTACCCGCAGTGGAAAAGGGGCAGATCGTGCTGGTCGCCGCCACCACCGAGAACCCGTCCTTCCGCCTGCAAAGCGCGCTGATCTCGAGGATGCGCGTCTTTGTGCTGACCAAGCTCAGCGTCGACGAGTGCAGCCAGGTGCTTCGCAACGCTCTTAAATGCGTCCAGCGCGAACAGCAAGAGCTCGGCTCCTCGGATCAGTCCGAGGCGTCGATTGCGAGTCACATCGACGACGACTTGATCCGATGGATAGCCAACATGGCCGACGGCGATGCACGCACAGCTCTCGGTGCGCTCGAACTCGCCCTCTCCACCACTGACCCCGGTCTTGACTCTGCAGACAACCTCGCGCGGCTCAAAACCGCCCTCAAACGCACCGCTCTGCAATACGACCGAACCGGCGACATGCATTACGACACGATCAGCGCGCTGCACAAGTCGATTCGGGGCTCGGACGCCGACGCCGCTCTGTACTGGCTCGCTCGCATGGTCTGCTCCGGGGATGACCCTCTGTTCATTGCGCGGCGTCTGATCGTAGCAGCCTCGGAAGACGTCGACACGCTGCCAGCGCTGCAGATGGCGACGGCCACATACCAGGCTTGTCAGGTCGTCGGCTTACCTGAATGCGGAGAGAACCTGGCGCAGTGTGTGGTATTCCTTGCGGAGGCGCCGAAGAGCACGCGATCGTATCGCGCTTGGAAGAAGGCCAAGGCGCTCGTGGAGGGAGCGTACAATCATCCTGTTCCGCTGCATATCAGGAATGCACCGA
Organism: Kalmanozyma brasiliensis GHG001; assembly: GCF_000497045.1. Classification (NCBI taxonomy): domain Eukaryota; kingdom Fungi; phylum Basidiomycota; class Ustilaginomycetes; order Ustilaginales; genus Kalmanozyma; species Kalmanozyma brasiliensis. Next base: position 119,470 of record NW_015961964.1, on the reverse strand, counting down.
CAAAGTTGATGCGCGACATTGGGTACGGCAAGGAGTACAGGTACGAGCCGAGGTTTGCGCACCCGGTGCACCAGGAGTACTTTCCGGAGCCACTTAGGGGAACGAGGTTCCTCTCGCCACCGCCGATGGCTGCGTTGGACGAAGAGGAGCAGCCTGCTCAAGAGAAGCCATTGGACGAGGCGGAGGGGAAGGCACAGCGGGCGGGAGAGGGAGACAGGAACGACTATCACCACAGTAGCATGCAGAGCCGCATGGCGAGCAAAGCAGGCGTCGGCCCGGGGTCTTGTCAGCGCATCTTTGATCTGGGTGCTCGGTCGGTCGACCTGGACCTGCTGGATGAGTGGGAGCAAGTACGCAACGGTGGCAGAGAATGGACTGGTCGACAGAGGTTGATGCGGTTGCTCGAGTCGCTCGAACAGAAGCCAGAAACATGATGCAATGTATCTAGAAATGGATAGATGTAAAGGTTACCTTTGCGTTGTATTTACAAGTTGTGGAAGTGTCCCTCGGAGAGATGTGTGTGGTCGGCTGAAGGTGTGCTGCCGTTGAGCATCACTTGCGTCCGTAGACAGTCTTCCTTCCAAGATCGAAGGGGACGTACTTGTGGCGGATCATATGTTTGATCTGCCTCCTCATGGTGATGGTGAAGAGGATGCAGAAGTACATCAACAGAATGGGCCAGAAGACGGGGATGTCGAAGGCGCTGGAGGTGGTGCAGAAGATGGAGATGACGATGGCCTGGGTGGCCGAGTGCCAGAACTTGAACTCTGGCAAACGCCTGATGAAAGGACGGAACTCGTCGTCTGTGCTCTGACCGTTGAGGCTGCCACCGAAGACGCCGCTCATCAATCCGCCGCCGCCGCTGGGACCCTTTGCTGCTGCCGAGGCGGAGGTGGGTAGCCCGGGTTCGCCCTCTTCCACATCCTGCTCTGCCAGATCCTGCTCGTAGGAGGGGTCAAATTTGGGCGTGAGGAACGCCAAGAAGAGGTTGAGGAGGTAGATGAAGAGCGCGTAGCACACGATGTACCATCCCTGGGAGAGCACGATGCGGAGCATGAAGAGGAAGAGCAGGCCCGCGGTGGCTCCCCATCGTTGGAGCGGATACGGTGTGGTGCCGTCGAGGAAGGACTGGTATCGCTGTTGGAGCTTGTTGGTGTGTGCGATGAACTGCTCGATCTGCGGTGGCGCCGAGCTGCCGAGCCCATCGTCTGGGTTGTCCGCTCGCATCATCTTTGCGGGAATTGAGTCGTTGGAGGGTGGTGGTGAGCAAACGACAAAGATGAAGCTGTCCGTGCTGATTTCGAGGCCGAACTGCAATCTTCCCGAATGCCGAGCCAAGACTAACAGCAACACATCTCGTTTCTCTCTGTCTCTCAACGTGATCTTTGTCTTCCCGCTGCTGTCTCAACCTGCATTTCTTCCTAGCTCAAGGCGCGACACACAGCCTTGCAGACAAAAAGCTGAGCCTTCCACGCGTCTTCGCCGTGCTGCAAGGGTCTCTAGGGTCTGTCGGCCGTGACCCAGTTGGACAAAGATGGTGTTACGTCGACGGATCAGATTTCTTTGCGAAAATCCATCGTTATCGGCCATCAGCATCCGAGAATCTGGCTAAAAATTCTGAGCGTGGTTCGAGTCTGTGCGTCATCCGGCTGCAGCCTTGCAGATTGTGCAGGTCTTCCCATGTCAGCAAGCCTGAAATGAAGCAGGATTGAGACAGGATGACTTGGTGTGCCATTCCAAGGAATGCGCGCCCTGCCCTGTCGGCAAAGAGAGACAGACACATGTCATCTCGGAGGACCCTTCCGAAGGAACTTGTTTGACTCAAACCCACGGCTCATTTCATCGTCAAAAGAAGCTGGTTCATATCCTTTCTTCTTATCCTTCGCTCCTCATCCTAGTAACCCTCGTGTCGATCGTTCAGCCGCTCTCCCAATTGCCGTTCAGGATCCCTTCATCCGAGCTATTGAGCAGCCTTGCTCCTGATCGAGCTTCCCGTCCAGCTCATTCGAAATGGTCGTCGCACGCACCTGCTCGATGCTCCCTCTCCGGGCTGGAGCGAGTGCAAGAGTGCTCCCAGCCAATGTGTCACGATCATTGATTCTCCAGGGCGGTGCCCGCTCCGCTTTCTCCTCTTCCGCTCGATCGGCAAGCGCATCCACACCGCTCAACGAAGCGGCTCAAGCTATCTCACCCAAGAAGCGAGGCATCATCAGCAAGACCCTTCGCTTCACAGGCTACACCATCGGCTCCATCGTCTTTGGTCTCGCCGCTACCACCGGCATCATCCTCGCCCACGATGCGCTCACGTATCGCGAGGCGCACGTAGACAAGGTGCCACTTCATCCGCTCGCGCTCTCGCCCAAGAAAGGCGGCCCCAAGAACCTGCCTGTCCTCACCTCCTACGCCGAGGATGAGCAGGACGAGGTGAGCAAGAAGCTCGCCGGCAAGGAGAGGCTTGTCATTGTCGGAGGTGGTTGGGCTGCCGTCGGTCTGCTCAAGTCGCTTGATCCGGAAAAGTACAACGTCACCTTGATCTCGCCCAACAATTACTACCTCTTCAACCCGCTGCTTCCTTCCGCTGCGGTGGGAACGGTCGAGCCGCGATCGCTCATCGAACCGATCCGCAAGCTGCTCGCTCGCGTTCACGGTCACTACATCCAGGGCTATGCGGTCGACGTCATTATGGGCGACGACAAGCCGGTCTACCAGGGCGGCTCGGAGCGTCTGCTCGAGGTGAACGTCATTAGCGGTGACGACTGGGATGGCGAAGCGCTTTGCGGCATCGCCTCGGGTGCAAGCGAACGCAAAGAAACCAAGGGCAAAAGCATATACGTCCCCTACGACCGGCTCATCGTCGCGGTCGGCAGCGTCACTGCCTCGCACGGCGTTCCCGGTCTGGAAAACTGCTTCCACCTCAAAACCATCGGTGATGCACGCAAGATCCGAACCCACATCCTGGACAACCTCGAGATCGCTTCCCTGCCCACCACCACCGAGGCGGAACGCAAGCGCTTACTCAGCTTTGTCGTTTGCGGCGGCGGTCCTACCGGTGTCGAAACCGCGGCCGAGATCTCGGACATGATCAACGAGGACGTGTTCGATTACTTCCCCAAGGTGCTCCGTTCCCAGGCGCAGGTGCATCTCATCCAATCGCGCGAGCACATTCTCAACACGTACTCGGAGAAGATCTCCGAGTATGCCGAGGCCAAGTTTGCGCGCGATGCGGTGGACGTGATTGTCAATGCGCGGGTGAAGAGTGTGGAACCGGATCGGGTGGTGTATACGACCAAGGATTCGACGGGCAAGGTGAGCGAGCTCGAAGTTCCTTCGGGCTTCACGCTTTGGTCGACGGGCATCGCCATGAGCCCATTCACCAAGCGTGTCACGGAAATTCTGCCGAACCAATCGCACCTGAAAGCGTTGCAGATCGACTCGCATCTTCGCGTCAAAGGCGCCCCCCTCGGTACGATGTACGCTCTCGGTGACGCATCCACCATCGACACCCGTCTCATCGACTACCTGTACGATTTCGTCGATCGGTACGACAAGGATAAGGATGGTCGTCTCTCGTACGCCGAATTCGAAACCTTCGCCAAGGCTATCAGGCACAAATTCCCCATCGCCTCGAAACACTTTACCAAGCTGCGCGAGATGTTTGACGAGTACGATACGGACAAGGATGGTCAGCTCAATCTCAACGAGATTGCCAACGTACTCATTGAGACGGGTAACAAGATGACGGCTCTGCCCGCCACGGCCCAGGTCGCGGCCCAGCAAGGCCACTACTTGGGCAACAAGCTCAACAAGCTCGCCAAGCGAAGGGACGAAGGGGGCGACATGCACCCGCACACCGCCGAGGAGGTGCAGGACGTCGATGACGAGGTGTACAAGCCGTTCAGCTACAAGAACTTGGGCAGTCTGGCGTATATCGGCAATGCAGCGGCATTCGATCTGCCGATTCCGGGAGGCAGCTTCGCCGGTGGGTTGATAGCCATGTACGCCTGGAGGAGCTTCTACCTCAGCGAAAGTGTCAGTATGCGCACGAGGATGCTGTTGCTGACCGATTATGTCAAGAGAGGCATCTGGGGGAGGGATCTGTCGAGGATCTGATGTGGAAAGCTCTGTGGACGACAGCAATCTCTGTATCACTATCGCTTGCCCGCTGGAATATTTCATCTGTCATGTCGAGACCGCAGGCGTCTGAGAAGGGTTATGCTGCCTGAATGGCTGCATCAGATGAGAGAGCGATGCTGCAGCGTGTCCTGTATTGTGTTAGGATTGCATCGCATGGTTGTGAAGGTGCATGCGGATGTTGTGCAAGATTTGCTTTAAACGAGACGCTCGCCGTCCTTGCCCTCAGCCTCGGCGAGGAACTGCTTGATGAAGGCCTCCTCGTCGCTATTTGCGTCATCCGATCCGTTCACAACACAGATTGCAGGGGCCAAAAGTCAGTCATTTCATCGTGAGACCTTGTGATGCTCGAGCGAGTGCAAACTTACGAGCTGGAAGCGTTGATAGGAGGGTCGTTGGCCTTGGAGTCGGGCGAGGCGACCGACGCCTTGGCCTCTTTGGAGCCGCCCATCTGGGTAGCAGCAATGACACCGTACGTGCCGAGGACGGCGAGGGCGATGTGCTCGTTGAGGATCTTGCGGCCTGCAGGTGTCGGAACAGCAGCGATTCGAGGTGGCCCGAGACGAGATGCATGTCGAGATGGTCAGCGGGTTGTTCGGTATTGTATTTCGAAGTAGATCTAGTAATCCACATTGATGGCAACGACCGTTGCTGTTCGAGGCGGCTGTCGAGATGCGATGTCGTTGGATGTCGATGTGCGTATGTGCTACTTACCAGCGATTGTGTACGACATGATGACAGAGTCTATGAAGGTGTGATGGTGGTGGACAGCAGCAACAGCCAACAACGACGACAGCGATATCGAGCAGATGGCGAGCGTTGGGCACAGATGTTCCAATTCACCAGCTTTGCTTCGCTTCCGAAGCTCACCGCACTCTCACTTAAATTTCACGGCAGCACAGCGCGATGTGAGACGATCGCACTCTGGACAATTTCTTCTCGGCCGCGACCACCCGGACATTTTTTGCAAAAGTGGTGGTGAGGACAATCTGACATCCATGACGCGAAAAAATGGCTTCGGTCTGTGAGACATCTGCCGCCTCGCGACACTTTTTTAAGGTTTCGATCAGCGACATCATCTGTCCGGCACGCTGCCTTCCCTTCGACATCAGAGCTGGCACGGTATTACAGTCGAAGATGGACGCATCGCAGCAGCAGACTGCTGGGCCATCAGCCCTCAAAACACCACAAATGGACCAGTCGGAATGGGCATCAGCGTCGACACCCACCGCGAACACCCCTTCACGACAAGCTTTCCCCAAACCGCTCAATCTTGGCTCGCAACCCGTCGCTTCCAGCTCCACTCCCTCAGGGCCACCGACCACCGACACGCCGAGGAGAGGCCAACGCTCGAGCATCACATACATCGCTTCGCCAGCGACCAGCGTCAAAGCGGACGAAGGGCTGAGTCGGAATCCCTCCACCTCGTCTGCTTCGAGTCGGACACGCACTGGCTCCATCAGCAGAGCCACCTCCGGCAGCCTACGACGCAAACCGTCGCAAGCATCGCAAGGTGCGAGCTCCGACGCAGACGACTGGTTGATGAGCGAGGAAGATGCGTCATTTTCGCTCCCGACCAAAACCATGGCGGAGCGCGATTCGGCCAAAGTAGAGGCCCTGTTCAACGACGTACGTCCTCTCCCCTCGCTCCTCTATCCCTTTCATCATGTAGACTGACTCACCCTTTGGGTTTTTGCGCACAACAGACAGGCTACCGAGAAGGCATCACCGCCGGCAAGCTGAGCACGCTCCAGTCCGGATTCGATCAGGGGTTCAACGAGGTAGGTGCTGCTCTGGGTCGTCGAGTCGGGATCGTGCGCGGTCAGGTAGCGGCGTTGCTGCTTCTTACGTCCTCCGCTAGCGGAGCTGTCTCCTTGTCGACCTCTGCTTCGTCTGGTGCTGCGGGGAGGAGTCGGATGGGCCGTGCGCGTGGTGCGAATGTTGCCGGTGCTGGCGGTGGCTCGTCGTCGTTGCCGTTGCTGGCGAGCCCGAGGTTGGAGGAAGCCAAGGAAGAGCTCAGACAGCTGGCGAAGGAACTCGATACAGTCACGCTGGGGACATTGGCGGAGCCGGATTACGAGGCGATGGAGCATGAAAGAGAGCATCAGGAAGGGGCTGATAAGGAGGTAGCACGCGAGACAGAGCAAGAGAAGCTCGCGAGAGAGCAGATTCTCGAGAGCCTCCAGCAGCGATTGCGGTCGGTGCGCGAAATGCTCGGTCTCAAGACGTCACAGCTTTGATCGTCAGGCAGTGCGGACAGCAAGGCAGGGCATCGACTGCCACTAGACCCGAGGCTGTATGTCTCCCTTTCCCTCTTCTCCATCCCAACGATCTGGCTCGTCGTTCGTAGCTCCGCTGTGGGGAAACCTGTCGACTGACACGTCCTCCTCTGCTCATATTCTCCCTCATCCGGCACGATCCTGCGCAGTCCGGTGCACGCACAACCCGTCTCAGCCTCAGCTCGGACGACTCGCTCCCCAGCACCTCGCACGACCTGCTCCGGCTCATCGCCGAAAAAGAACGCCACTGTTTCGAGCTCCGCGAACAGCTCTCCACCTCCGAAGCGCAACTTCACCAGCTTCGCACCACCTGGCAACGGCTAGCCACCAAAGAACTCGCCTACTCCGCCCCGCCCTCCACCGGCGCACATCGACGGGACGGCTCATCATCGAGTACGAGCGACGTCGCTGTCGACGCGTGGAACAGTCTCTCCTCCCGACTCCCCAGTAATCTCAAAACGCAGCTCAACAACCTGTTGGACAGCCTTGTTGACGCACCAGCCGTGGCGGAGAAGGGACGGAAAGCCGCGCCGCCGCCGGTGGCGGTCGACGGCATGTTGCGCCCGACAGGACTGGGGGTGTTGGAAGAGGAAGGATCGGACGTTGTCTCTCCTCGATCGCCACGGTCTCCCGCGGTGGGGACGAGATCCAGATCAACCAGTCCCAATACGACCATCACCTCGGCACCGAAGCAGGGCAGATTGGCTTCGCTTGCGGACCGGGATAGTCGCGCGCTGGGTTTCACCGTGGACGCCAATGGCATTGCTACCCCGCTCCCCACTGCGCCGCCAACACCGCCGAAGCCGCAGAGGAGCAGTCGCACATCCATCCTCGGCTCGCTAACAGGCTCCGACAAGACGGGCGAAAGCAGCTTCGCCTCGATATTCACCAAACGACTCCAGGCGGCGCGGGAGAACGCTTCGGACCTGCTCCGCGAAGCAGAGCGCAAATTGGGCAATGCGATGACGATCGAGGAGCTGAATCCAACGGCGAAAACGCCGGGGATCCAGTTGGAGGAGGCGTCGAACGATTCGCCGTGGTACAAGGCGGCAGGTGGGGGGTCGAGGCGGTCGCCGAATTTGCAGCCGACGAGGGTGGAGGAGGAGGGGGTGAGGAGGGCGAGTCTGTCGAGCAGTAGCTCAGATGGGCATGGGAGGACGGCGAGTCCCGTCTTAGGGGGTGTGCCGGGTGCAGTGGGCGTGTTTGGGATGCTCATGAGCCAAGGTGATCGGAGGAAGAGTGGCGATAGTTGGAGTTGGGGTGGCGGAGGCGAGGATGAGGAGTGGGATAAGGGCAAGGATGCCAAGAAGAACGGGTCGGCACGATGAAACGCTCTGTCTTCAGGAATACACTGCTTGCCGTGCCCTCGCACCGTCCAACGCACAAGCACTCTTTGCTGGGATTTGAGGGGTATGAGCTGACATTGCGATGAGACTCGTTGTGCTTTTGCTGGGCTTCACTCCTTTGGAGTCACTTCATCGGGCGAGCTCTGCGCGTGACCAATCGTCGCTCCGCTAGGCAGGATGAGTGGACCCTCAATCTCGTCCCTCTTCTCCTTGCCTACCAACTGTTCCACCAGCGTCAGTGCGAACTCGAACGCAGTGCCCGGTCCTCTGCTGGTGACCAAATTATCGGCAACAACGACCCTCTCCTCCTTATACGTGTACTCCTTGTCCAGCTCCGCCTTGACACTCGGGTGACTGGTGATAGCAGCGTCCTTTCCGATCCCCGCTTCCTTAATCGCCAGACTTCCGGCGCAGATGGCGCCGACGACCTTGCCCTTGCCATACATGGCAGCGATGAGTTTGGTTACATCCTCGTTGTTGCTAATCGTCTCAGCCCCCTTGGCGCCGCCGGGGATGATGAGTGCGTCGTACTCGAGCGCTTTTCCGCCCTCGAGATCGGGCAGACGCAGGTCGGGGACGATCTTGACCCCGCGCGAACAGGTGACGTAAGCGGCCGAGTGCGGGTTGGCTGGGTCGGCAGAGGTGGAGGAGGACCCGACGAGAGCCGAGGAGACCGAGACGGACCCGCGAACCAGGACGTCGTATACGATGGTGTATTCCGATTCCTCGGTTCCTTCGGCGATGAGAATGAGCGCGGAGACCATGGTGAAGTGTGCTTGAGGCGTAGGATGATGTGGTGGGAATGAGGGGCGGGTGAGACGATGGATGATGATCTTATAGAGGCGAAGCTGGGCGGTCCAGGCGAGTGGATTGCGTATTCGCCGAACCGGCGATCGACGTCAGAATCCTTTCGTTAGCGAGCTCCTCAAGCCGGAATGGATGCTAAAGATAAGATAGTAGTCCGGCTGGGGTGTTGCATCATCCTGTCAGCTAGTAGAAAGATTCACATTCCGCTCGGACCAACCCCGCTTTTGTGCGTCTGTGTGGAGGTGTGCGGGGCGAGATTTTTACGGCCGGAAAAAATGTAGAGAGCTGAGTTACGCGCCGCTCTCAACTTAGGGTTTTGGGTGTTGCTCTTTTGCTTTGAACGGTCATCGTCTATCCTCCTTCCTTCGCTGTTTCGTCCTCGCTGCTGTCGCTCAACTCGACTCAGACTACGACTGCGATTCAAGGACACGGTACCGCAGCACAGGCTTGATCGCCGCGAGGGAAGAGCATCATGGCGTCGACGAGCAACTCCAAGCAGCTCTACTATGAGCTGTATCGCCGGTCGAGGTAAGCCCTTCCCATCACTCCTTTCCCTTTAGTCCTCGCGCTCCCACCAGCGATCCAGGACTCTCGCTGACCAAGATTATTATCTGACGACGCACAGCATCGGCATGCAGCTCACCGATGCGCTCGACGAACTCATCCAGTCAGGTCACATCAACCCCGTCCTCGCCATGCGCGTGCTCAACGAGTTCGACAAGGCCATCGCTACCAACCTGGGCAAGAATGTTAAGGCTAAGAGCCAGCTCAAGGTACGCACCCTCCCCCTCTTCTTCCCAACCACCTCTCCTCTCCTTTCCACCCTCTTCACGGCCTCGCCCTCTCCACACTCCACTTCCTCACCGTCGAAGCCCCGCCCTGACTCCCTTCTCCACTCGAATGCAACGTTGGGCGCAAACAGGGCCACCTAAAAGACTACCGTCTCTGCGAAGAGGTCTGGACATTCCGCGTGCGCAATGCGACACTCAAGCTCGACAATGCCGACATCCTCGACGTCGACAAGGTCAAGATCGTCGCTTGCAAGATGGCCGATAGCACGTCCAAGTGAGGGGGTTTCACCGTTGGCGCGCATTGTATTTGTACCGTTTTCGTTCTGGCAATCGTTTCGCATCGATTCGGGATGCCGTGTGTGGCGGTTGGATCTGGGCGGCGAAGATGAGAAGCTGAGCGGACACTAGTAGAATGTTTGAGTGCCACTTCGAGCGTCGATCGGCTTCATGGAAAGGCGGCAGATTGGAAGATCAACACTACTAGACAGACAGGCGCTGGCGAGATGGGCACTCTTCCACCAGTCGAACAGGTGGGAGCGCAAAGCAGGCCTGGGATTAAACCCGAGATATGTTCCCTTGAGAACAGACTGCCGTGGAATGCAGTTGACTGCCTCTCTACCCGTCTTCACCTCCCCCCTCTGCACGCCGCTGCTCACCGCCAACCGAACGATGCTGTCAGGCCGCCTCGTTGCAGGCAGCACGCTTCTCCGAGAAAGCCCAGAGAAGTGGGCTGCAAAGTCGTCTGCCTACAAGCTCAGGAATGAGGGCGCCGGGAATGCACTGCGCATACACACTTGCGAAATTCTCCCTTGCAGCTCTCCCACAAATTTTCCCTCCGACCCCGCGTGTCGACGGCGAGACGGGGTCGGCTGTCAAGTATCGCCCCTCCCTGCCCCCTCTCCACTACGCTCACACAGTCGTTCCCAGAGCAGGGCACCGGTCCCTCTTCTTCGGGTGGATGACGACACGAACTGCATTCCTGGAAGATCGCTCTTGGACGGGCGCCACTCACTTCCTCGGTGTGTTTGACCTTGCGTTGTCCGAAACAGCTCGCTGCTGAAGGGTTGCTGTCCCGTAGGCTTGTGTTGTTCGCTTGCCAAGGCTTCGCGCTGGTATTTCGGTCGGGCAGCTCGCTTCTTCTACCGATCCATCACAACATCAGCCGTGATGGCGGAAGAGAAGGCGTCTCAACTCGTGAAGGTGTTGCCCTTGTCGTTAGAGTTGCTGGTTGGTTCGTCATCATCATCATCTTCTTCTTCTCGTTCTTTTCTCCTTCCCTCTCTATTTCTTCATCTTTCACTGTTCCATCGTGTACGATGCCCTACACCTAGCTGTTCCATCTGTATCGACATTATTGGTATTGCTATCTCAATCTTCTTGCAGCAGCATTATTCACGCTCGACAACCACTCATCGACAATCACCTCATGACGTAGCGCAACGACAGCGTCGCCTCTTCGTATTCTCTTCTTGTCGCCCCCTCTACGCACACTGAATTGCATCATCCACCGAAAAGCTTCATCGCGAGTCACAATCACCGCCATCGAGGTTATTTGTCATCACGACGATCGCATCGACACCGATCCAAACGATCACGATGCCCCGAATTCCAACGCGAACCGAGCCGTACGCCTCCCCGGCTCGGCAGCAGCGCCACTTCAAGGCCAAACGCGACCAGATCCTGCGGGCGCTCGGCAAGGCGGCGTACATCAACGGGTCTCATTTCGCCATCATGTGGGTGTCCGCTAGGGGGGATGTGGAGACGTACGCGAGTGAGGCTTTTCAAAACCGGTTGGGGGGTTGGTTTGGGAAAGGAGGGAGTGGCGAGGAGATGGAGGGGATTGCGGCGGAGGCGAGGGGGTTGGTGCTCGGCGCGAGGGCGGGTGAGGATATGGAGAAGAGGCGCGAGGAGTCGTGGGATTTCGAGGAAGACGACGAGAGTCGGGGTGATGTTGAGGATGATGTGTTTCTCGATGTGACCAAGGGCAGAGTGCCAGACATGGACAGTGTGCTGGATCAAGCTGAGACCACCAAAGGGAAGGGCAAGCGACCGGCACCGCTCAACACCGCCATCGCCAACCAGCACTTCCTCCGAACTCGCATCGACGAACCTCGATCCGCACCGCTCTTTCTCACCAATCTCAACCCGCCGCGCTCGTCCACGCCTCTTCTCCCGCGTCCCACCTCCCTACAACCGCGTCCCGCCGGTCCGACCACTCCAACCCTTCACATCGTCCTTCCCGACCTCACCGCCCGTACCGCCTTCCTCCATTTGCGGTTCGCCCAACTTCAACAATCCGTCTGCAAAATCGTCGCCAAGGCGTGGATCAAGATCATCGAGCCCAAAAAGCAAACCCGCTGCCCATACAACAAGGGCGAGTCCGGTAAACCCAGCTGGTGGCCCGAGGGAGTCCGACACAAAGAGCCAGACCACCTCATGAAGGCCGAGAGGAACACGTTGCTGTTGACGATTTTGCGCAGTGAGAAGGTGAAGGTGGCGAGACTGCAGTTGGCCACCGCCGAGGTGGTGGCGCTGATCCGGGCGGATAAGGCGGCGTTGTTGATGGATGTGTACAGGGTGGCGAGGGAGGAGGAGGGGTTGAGGGAGAGGGGGGAGGAGGGGGAGGTGAGGGTGGGAGTGAGTACGTTGGTTGGGTGGGACGGGGTGGATGACGGGATGGGGGAGGAGACGGGCGTCACTCCAGAGAATGTGAACGAGGGTGGAAAGGGCAAGAAGAGACGGGCGAGCGCGATGGTCAAGTCCAATTCAACGGGTGGTGTCGACGTTGGGAAGAAGAGACGCAGTATCGCCAGCAGCCATTCGAGTGCAGAGGTGACGACGAGACCGCTCCCACACGCTCCATCTTCGTCGACGGGCGATGCGTTTGGCACGCCACACGGTCAGCTCCCGATCGGTCTCGGACTCGTCGCCAACCACGCCGCATCGTCTTTTGGCGGCGGCGTTGCCATGCCGCGGTCGCACTCGTTCTCAGCCTTCCCTTCCACGTCCTCAGACTTCGGTCATGACACCACCGGCTCAGCTTGTCCAACCAACGCTTCACCTTGGCCACCAGCCTTGTTCCCGTTCACCGAGGTCAACGGCCTAGTCACTCCGCTCACCGCCTCGACCATCATCGACCCATCATTCCCTACTCAGCACCACCATCCCGATCCAGCTGCATTCTACTACCCTCCCCCACCTCATGCTTTCGCTTATCCAGCTCCCGTCCTACAAGACTTTTCAGCGCCACAATACAACGCACTCGGCCTGGAAAACTGGTCCTTTGCCAACATGCTTCCCGACCTCTCTTGGCCATCGCAGCCGCAGAGTGGTGATGTGTCGTTTTCTTTCGATACGCTCAACAGTGGACCGCGGACGCCGAGCCCGAGTCCTCCCGAGGACGGCGGTGGGCTCAGGTTGAATCTTGGAAAGCCACGGGCTCCACCTGGCGCCGTCGGCGGTGGGGAGCAGCCGTTTTGGTTGGGCGCAGGCGGAGGTCAGTTTGAAGGACACAGTCAGCAGCGGTGACCGCGCGCTCGCTGCCCTGCTGTTGGGGAAACCGATTTCTCACTCGTGTCCTCGAATCCATTGCAGACGTTTATTGGCTCGTTCTCACATCGTCAAACATCGCACATTTCCACAATCACTGTCATTTCCCATTTCCCAGTCGCAATGCATGTTCTCCCTCTCCAACCCGTGTGCGGCTGCTTCACTTCCATCCCTCCCTCAACTCGCCCAGCTTGACACCCAGCACCCTCCACCTCTCGGCCTCGGCACTGGCACCCAGGTCAAACGCCCGCATGCCATTCGGAGCGTCCTTCCCTGGTGCTCCTGCCTCTTCAGCAACCCTTCTCAGCTCCGCCAACACCGCCCTTCCTCCACCCTCCCCACCTTCAAAACTCGCAAACACCACCAGCCCACAACTGCGTTTAACCTTCATCAACTCCGTCACTGTGCCGCTCTCCTCGCTTGTCGGTAGCGCTACTTCGACGTGGCAATCGCACGCGAGCGCTCGGGAGAGGGCGAATCGACCGGCGGGCTGGGTGTACTCGAGCACGCGACGCGCGTCAAAGTCCCGGATCGGACCAAGGGTGGCGCTGAGGCTGGCGATGGACGCGGACAGCTCGTCATCGGGGGATCCGGGCACGATGAGGTGCACGACGAACACCGGGCAGATGGCGTGCAGGAGCGTGCGCAGGCCAGCGATGTTTTCGGGGGACCGGGCGAAGGGAGGCGAAAGGCAGAGAGAGAGGGATGGTCGCACGCGATTGGAGGGCGTAGGTTTGAGCGAGGTGCGCCGAGAGGCAACGTCGTCGTCATCGTCCTTGTTCGGGTCCGAAGAGGGGGTGAGGTAGGTATAGAGAAGGTAGGCAAGCGAGGCGGCTGAGATCAGGCCGCCCGCGACGGCGAGTGGGTTGACAGCGCGGGAGTTCTTGCCGCTTTTGCCAGGGGCAGCAGCCGTGGTGACCGGAGGAACGCCCTTCGTGTCGACGTTGGCCTTCAAGCCGATCCGCCGGCGAAGATGCATCCCCGTCCAGCTTCTGTTTTGCTTGGCGGTCGAGTTGGCTGCTACACCGCTCTGGTCCCACTCGTCCCAGTTTACCTCGTTTCCTGCGTCTCTTCGACCCAGCATCGACCCGAAGGTGGCATACACCTGAACCATCGCCCTCTGCCTCCACTCCGGTCTGAGCAGCATCAACAGCACCACGGCGCCCATCAGCTTCTTCACCATCTTGCCCACTGGTCCTTGGCTCTTGTTCATCTTCTCCCTCGCTCGTCGCTCGTCCTCCTGCACGGCCGAGAGACGGCTCATGTCCAGGTTTCTCCAGAAGTCGTCCTCCCCTTCGCCTGCGCCGGCAGCGCGCGGGCCGACACTCAATGTGCGTGCTGCTTCGCGCCACACGAGCGACATCCTCCATCTTAATCTTCGGTGGAACGCCAGAATCCTCAGCACGAAGAGGTACGTCAGTGTCCGCAGTAGATCGCGCTTGCGACGTCGCGAGTGCAGGTGCTGAGGTGTGGCGCTGCGATTGAGCCGGAAAGTGGCCTCTTGTGCAGTGGGCTGGATGGCGGGGTAGCCAAAGAAGGGGTTGTTGGCGTTGTATGGCGAGACAAGCCCGTCGCGTTTGGACCGACGGGTGCGGTGTGACAGGAACGTGTGCGGGACGTGCTGCAGTGGTGGTTCGTCGAAGAGCTCTACTTGGAGGCGAGGGGAGGAGGGTTCGATGTACATGATTGTGCCGTCGGCTGTGGGCGTGTCGCTGACGGGTTTGGGTGGGTTGCCGGACGAGGTGAAGTCCGAGAGTCGACGGAGACGATTCAGCAGGCCACTGGGAGCAGGTGTGGGTGGGAGCTCGCCGTCCTTGCCGCTGGCATCGGAGTCTTCGCTCTCGGACGGAAGGATGGCTTCCTCGTCCTCTTCGGGCAGGTAGAGCGTGAAGTTGCTCGTTGCTCCGACCCGACGAGGAGGCGACTCCGAGCGATCGCTCGAGAAGCGCACGTGTCGATCCGGGTTTCGAGCTCGCGTCACCCGCGGACTCAGTGGGCCAACGGGTGTGATGCTAGGTGTCGCGTACGGCGATGCTCCGACGCTCACACTCAAACCCACCGCCCGGCCATCGACGATCTTGGGTTCCGACCCTGACCGAGATCTGCCTCCTAGATGTGCGCTCTCTGCTGCGCTTGACAAGTCACCCCTCGACATCTGCAGATGCTTCAACTTGCGCGCTGCGCTCGGGGTCATCTTGAGGCCTGCGGCAGCATTGACGTCGGAGCCGTTGCCGCGAGGTGTCGATGGCTCGCTGTGTCGTGGTGTGATGGGACGACTCGCCCAAGGAGTGGAATCGGCGCTGTAGAAGACTTCGTAGATGCTGTCGTATGAGTTGTTGCGGCTGATGTGACGAGATACTCCCGGGCTGTGCGGAGGTGTCGAAGCACTGGCAGCGGGAGTAGCATTGGAGGCGCGTCGAGGACGACCATACTTGCGCAGAACATCGTTCGTCGAGCTCTCCACTGCGACGTCTAGCTCTCCACCGTAGCACGCTGGGATGGCTTTGGCGTCAAAGTGTTCTTTAAGCTCTTCGTACGAAGGGAAGAAGATCTTGGCTAGTGCTTGCTGCGGTAGCACTCGCTTGATGACCGCCCACATACCGGCGTGCACCCAACCATAGTTGAGAATGTAAACGGCACCGACCATGCCTGGCACATGGTTCTTGAGCAGGTCAAGCAGGAAAGGGAGCAGCTCCAATTCGAGGTTGGCCATGCCGCTGGATGCGAGATCGATGGCTATGGATGCTTGCAGGATCATGCCTTCTTGGCTGTCGCCTTGTTGCCCATCTGTGCTAGCGCGGTAGAGGTCGGCGACATATCTACGCATCATCTCCATACACGCTACGATGTACTCCTTGATCTGATCCAGTGTTCCCTCTGCTGTCCTCTCGACGCTGCGGAGGTTGATGATCCCACATGGTCGTCCGTAAAAGTCTCTGAAGTGGCTGTTGACCCAGAAGAGCGGTGGGTTGGGTGGCGGCGGTGTCACATAGAGCGGATTGAGCGAAGAGAGCGACAAGAGATCCAGATCGGTCCTCATACGCCAAAGCAGGGTAGCATTGAGAAGGTTGATGGCCTGGTCGTGGTCGTACCTCGAGCGGCGGTAGAATCGAAAGAGATTGGCAAAGTCGGAGAGGTAGAGGAGAACGCGTGCCTTGCCTTCCTCGTTGAGGTCGAGCTGCGAGGCCACATCATCGACGATTTGTTCTTTGGCGAGCTTGTGAAGCTTTTCGACGGCAGGATAGTGCGTCTTGTACTTGCCGACGAGATCGAGATGCTTTTCCTGAACGGCGCGAGCGTTTTTGCTCTTGAGCTCTTGCACCGACGGCATGGTTGCCCGCCTAGAGAGGAAAAGCCAGCTTGTGTAATTCGACACAAGCTACTCCGTGTGTGAGCTGTGATGTATGTGGAAGGTGTGAGAGAGAGAGGAAAAGGAGCTAAGTGACATGCACGCATGCCTCGCACGAGTGGAAAAGCGATGTGAAAGAGCAGGGAACGCTCTCGGTCCTCGGTCCATCCGGCTGTGGAAAAAGGCGCGTTTGCTAACCGAACAGAACCGAAAAAGGATCGACTGCGATTCGCGCTTTGCCGCCGCTTGCGGAGACTGAGGCTCAGCTGACCCTTTTTGAGCCTCTGTCTCAGCTCGCGTGACCGGCAATCAAACACGTCCACTTCGACAAAAAAAGAAGGTTAAATGTGGGGAAGAAACGCAAAGACCATTCGTTTTCTTCTTGCTCGTGTCGTTATCTTCTGATCCTACCATCTCATCCCTACATCGCTTCTTAGTGATATTGCTCATCATGTCGTCCTCGTCGACATCATCGCCGCTCGACTTTGGTCTGACCGGTGTGCACGTTCTAGTGTCCGGCGCGTCGGGAGGCATCGGCTTCGAAACCGCAAAGACCTTTCTCGCTGCGGGCGCCAAAGTGACGGCGCACTACAACACCACGCCTCGTGAGCTCAGCTCCGTCGCCGACGTCGTTGCACTCCAAGCCGATGTCACGAGCGAATCCGATGTCGAGCGACTCTTCGAGGAAGCCGAAGCGAAGCAGGGCGTTCCTGTCCAAGTCCTCGTCGTCAACCACGGCATCTGGCCCGTCGAAGCGGTCCCTCTCTCGGATATGACTCTGTCGCAATGGCGCAACACGCACGCTGTCAACCTCGACGGCGCCTTCCTCCTCGTCCGCTCCTTCCTCTCCGCTCTCAAGAACAAGTCTGCCGCCGTCACCGACCCCGCGTCCATTTGCTTCATCGGCAGCACAGCAGGCAAGTTTGGTGAGCATGACCACGGCGATTACGCCTCGACAAAATCGGCGCTCATGTACGGCCTCGTGCCCACGCTCAAGAACGAGATTGTCAGGATCGCCCCTCGCGGTAGAGTCAACTCGGTCAACCCCGGCTGGGTGTACACGCCTCTGGCAGAGGAGACCATCAAAGACGATAAGGTCAGGGCCAGGGCATTGGCAAGTACCCCGTTGCAGAAGGTGGCCATGCCCGCCGATATCGCTAGACAGGTTCTGGTGCTCTCGAGTCCCAACCTCAGCGGCCATGTGACGGGCGTCAATCTGCAGGTAGATGGTGGTATGGAGGGTCGATGCCTCTACCCTCCTCCTGCGTAGCGTAGATGTGCATGAATAGAAGAAGGCGAAAGCCGATGCGATTGCATAGATTGTTCGGAGGTAGCGCGTGAACGATGTGATTTGGATCGAGATCAGTCGAGAGCTGGCGGACTGGTCGCCGTCGGCGATGCCGCTTGGTCCGTCGTCTGGTCCGAGTTCTTTGCAAACACAAACAAGATCCTGCCTGCTTCGACTTCGTCCAGTCGGAAGTCGTCTTCGCCAAATCCTGCAGCATCCTCACCGTCCAGATGCACTTCCGCATCAGAGGCGTCTGAAAAGAACAGATCGTCGCCTCGGTCCTGCATGCCCTTGCTCCACTCATCGACCGGCTCCGCCTTGATGCGTGACGGGCCAGCCCCCCTCGACTGGCCCTCTCGTCGAGCCTTACGGATGAGACCTGCCACGATCTCGTCCTCGACAAATGCGTCCGGATGCTGCACGCAGTCGTAGTGCGCCCACTTGTACAGCGCGAGCAGCTTCTTGCGTCTCTCGAGCTTGTCCGCCGCCGCTTTATCCACAATATGCTGCGATGCGGCAATGAAGCCTGGCAGTTCTTCATCATCTTCGCTCTTGATCGAGCTCTGGCTGCTGTTGAGCGTATCCAGCTCGGCTGGTCCGATCTTGTTGGCGGTAGCGCTGCCTCCCTTGCCGTCGCAGTCGCAGATCAGCTGTCGGTGGCTGATGCAGCTCGAGTCGAGATGCAGAGTGAAGATGTCGCGCAGTTCCTCTTGCGAGAATGTGTCCGAGGTGGCTTTCTTCTGTGCGTTCATGAGCGAGTCCGACAAGCCGAGCTTCGAGATTTGTCGTTGGTAGATCTTTTCGTCCATGGTGCCGGAGAGCAGCAGTCGATAGATGTAGCATGGCTTCTTCTGTCCGTCTCTGTGGATACGTGCCATGGCCTGCAGGTCGGTCGACGGGTTCCAGTCCGAGTCGATGAGCACCAGACGATTGGCACCGATTAGGTTGAGACCCACACCACCGCTCTTCGCAGACAGTAGAAAGACGAACGAGTTGTGGACGCCTTCGCGGTTGAACTGGTTGACCATGGCCATCCTCTCGTCCTGCGGCGTCTTGCCGTCAAGTCGCAGATACGAGTACCGCTTCTTCCTCATCATGTACTCGACCACGTCCAGAGTGCTGGTGAAGTTGGAGACGAGCACCACCTTGTCGTCCGTCTGTGCTCTCAGCGTCTCAAGCAAGTTCATGACGCAGATGAGCTTGCCGCTGAATCTCGCTTCATTGCGCACAAAGTTGGGCGGGAAGAAGCGTGTGAGGTCGCCGACGAGTGCCTTAGTAGGCGTCTCGGCGCTTGACTCCGTATCTTTGAGCAAGAGCTCGGGAGTGTTGCAGAGCTTTCGCAGCACGCCGATCTGCAAAAGCCCATTACCAGCGTCGCCACGCAGCAGCGAGCGTACCTCGCTGGACCCGAGGATGGACTGGTAGATACGAATCTGTTCCTGGCTCGGGCTGCAGAAGAGCACCATCTCCTTCTTTGGCGGCAAGAATTTGCTGAGAAGGTCGGCGGTACGGCGGAGAATGATGTCTTTGGTGATGACCATGAGCGCAGAGAGGCGTGCTTTGCCAGTAGCCTTGTCGTGCGGCGAACAGTGCTTGGCGCGCGAGCGGATGATGGGCTCCTCGAAGGTTGCTTTGAAGCTCTCTGGGCTGGTGAGCATGCCCGGAACCACAAAGTCGATCATGGCGTAGAGCTCGGAGAGATTGTTCTGAATAGGCGTTCCTGACAGGATGATCCTGCGTTCGACCGAGAGCTCGTCGAACATCATGGTGGTCAGAGCGTCCTTGGATTTGAGCCTGTGGCCTTCATCGCAAACGATCAGATCGACAGGCGGCTGTGCAGTCTTGACAATGTCCATACACGTTCGAAGCTTTTCGTAGCCGATGACCATGACGTGGTAGGCCCTGGACCGGGCAAATCGCTCGACATCCTCTCGGCCTCTTCCCTCGTCGATGCAGAGGACATTGAGAGAGTTGGTGCCGATCCACTTGCGGAATTCGCGCTTCCAGTTGTTGACGAGCGTAAGTGGACACACTATGACGGTGCGTTCGACGGTGCAGGATTTGGACGTGTAGTAGCAGTTCTGCTTCATGAGGGTCAAAATGAGCGCGATGGTCTGGAGCGTCTTTCCGAGACCCATCTCATCTGCCAGGATGACACCTTTGCCCTTTTCGCCATTTGCATGCATACCCATGGTGCGCTCGTAGAGGAATTTGACACCCTCGACTTGGTGCGGTCGCAATGCCTTGGTGAGATGCGGATCGAGCACGACATCGACTATCGGACGATTGTCTGGATTGTTTCGCTTTTGATGCCCTCTGTCGGGTCTCTTCATGACGATGGCGCCTGGCTCGTCGGGATCGAAGCGAGGATGGGCCTTCCTGCCTTGACCGGGGTTGATGAGACCGCTGACACGAGATGGGCTAGCAGAGCGCGAGGTGGCCGCGTCGTCATCGAGATCGATAGGCAAAGGCTTTGGAGCTGGTTTGCCGTAAAAGGTTTCTGCTCGAGCAGGTGCAATCTGATTAATGTCGACAGGTTTGATAGCGGAACGTCGGATTGGTGCAACGAAAGGCTTTGGCGTACGTATAGCAGTCGGAGGAGGGCCTTTCTTGACGGGTGAGAGCTCGCCTCGAGTGAACGCGACCATCTTGCGGTATTCTGCTTGATCGATCTCGCGATCGATCTCGATTTCCTTGCCACCGAGCGCCAATTCGTCGCCAGAGGAAAGGCGATTGAACGCAAAGCGAGCTGATGTGACGAGGTCCTTGCCTGTCTCGGAGCAGATGAGGGCACAACGCTCGCCTCCGTCTTTGACAACGAGCAGTGCGTCGCCATCCCAGGTCTTGTGCTTTTTGTGCTGTGGCTTCCTCCAGGTGCAGAGGTAGTAAGGGCCGTTTCGACTGGATGAGCCGGCAATCGCATTGGTTGAACTCGTTCCAGGAGAGCCATTGATGCCCTGATTGGAAGTATTGCGGCTGAGCAAGAAGGTATGTGAAGCGGGAGTTTCGTTGGCAGCGACTGTTCCGATTGGCAAGTGCTCGGATGCGTCGGCGTCGTCGGCGTCCCCTTGCTGGGTTGGAAGCACCAGTCTTGCCCTCTTTGTTGGATTGGCGGTATCATTGCAGGTGGCGGTAGCGATTGAAGATGGCGACGCAAATTTGGTGCTGGCGATGGCAGAGGGAGCAGTGCGTCTGAGCCCCAGCGTACCTCTTGGACGAGCGGGCGTATGCAGCGCCGAAGGCTGACCGTCGGAAGCCATGGTGGCTCGTCAGAAATTGGGCCTATGTTGTTGCTGATCGAGGTGCCATGGAGGTAAGAGCGATGATGGGTTCGTGACTGAGCCTCGAGTGACTTTGCAAGAAGAAGCTTCGAGTGTTGCTCCCAATCAAAATCACAAAACTCAGCCAAACCTCAAATTCAGAAAAGGTGTTGGTCTGGAGCCAAAATGCACCTCTTTACGCGACGCGTGAGCCTCAAGCTGCTGAGCTTGCTTGCTTCTAGGGGATCGTTGGCTGTGAACGACCTTTGTTCTGACTGCCTCCTCGTTCCGTGTCAGGCTAAGAGCTCTTCGCGAGCTTGTCTATGCCTCTATACAGCCTAAGCTGCAGCCTTGGAATCGAATGGATTCCGAGCTACCTCCAGCCGACGATGGACGGAGCAGCTATCAAGGTCGCAACAAGCGTTGGCCATTTTCGACCAAAGGAAATTAAAAGGAAGCGGGCGAAAATCAGAGCCAAAAAGGGGGCTTGGAAAATCGGGCCAAAAATGCGACACCTAGTCTGTCCAGAGCACCCAGCGAAGCCCACCAGAGCCTTCTGTGCTTGTGATTCATCGCTTTGAAGGATGTTTGTCTGCCCGAGCCGGTGCTTGTTTTGGTCGCCGAGGCGAGGCTGGCGTTGCTTCAGGTCTAAGTTGAGCTAGGCGTGCAAGCGAGGGGATCTGCAAAAGCGCTTTCCCACTAAAATCCAGCCGAGGCCGAGCCCAGCACAGCCGACCGCAAGACAAGGCGCGACAAACAGACCGAAAATAGCAGGAGACCGCAGCGGAACAGGACCCCGAGCCAGCCAAGCCGGTAGCAGACCATGCCAAGCTACGTCACGCCAAAGTCTCTACACCAAGCTCAAAGTGCGTTTGCTTGGCTGTTGTGCGACATGCAAATGCCGTTACAACAGCGATTGTTCGGCCCGTGAGCCATTGATTGCCTTCATAATGATACCGCATCTGTTCCAACGTGAGGGCCACATGTCGAGCTGAAGGACAAAGAACCAAAGATGGTGATGAGGCATGCATCCACCGTGGGAATGGGCGAAAGAGCCGTCGAAGCGGGCAACTTTGGTAGGTCTAGGCCCAAGGGCGTCAAAGGATCGACATTGCCTCGAGGAAGAAGAAAAGATACGGCAAGAGCGGCCAGACCCATAGGGACCGTGGACCCTCGATTCTTCTGACCCTTTCCTTGCTGCGATCGAAGGTGACCGACCCTGTATCCAACTGAGCCTCAAGGACGAGAGACAGGAGCGAGCCAACGTGCTTGCTGTTTCATGCTGACGGGCTGCTCTTGTGCGCTGTGCTGTGCCGTGGATCTATACCAAGAGGGCCAAGCTGGTGAGCAGCAGCAAAATCAGAGTGACTGCAGCCAGCCAGACGCATCCACACGTTGAGACTCACAAAAGTCGAAAGCTTCTAAACCTGGACCACACTGCTCAAGTGCCTCGGTTCCAATTCGAGAAATCGGAGGTGGGCGTCCGTGCCTTCGTCATCGCACACCTCTGCCGGCATTTCGACTTCCGCGCAAGGTTGCTTGATTGTCGCCCTCTGCTGCCTCGAAAATAGTCCAAAATAGGCCAAAAATGACAAAGGCGGCCAATGCGTTGCTGATCGACTGCCAACTGAGAAACGGGGGTGGAGGCAGCCAGCCAGCCAGAGCGCTCTTGCCTTGTTGCGTCACCAAATTGAGGCACATGGCCTGTCTTTTCTCTCGAACCATCCACCCGTTCGCCTGTCTCTCGCTCTCTCTGTAATCGTGCCCGGTGACTGACCTCTCTCGGTATCGGCTTGGAACACCTTTATTGCACCTCTCTTCGCCGTCACCTTTCCCTCTTCACCATCATCACCCGTCACTTCGAACGATCATACCCCTATCCATCCGGCCCAGCTTTATCGTTGCTCGCCGTTTGTCGTTCTTACTACCACCACCTATTTTCTTAACCCACGTCGTCGACGTCCATCTATCACAATGACCGACGCACACTCCACCATGACCAGGGGAACCTCGGTCAGCAGGAAGTCTACCGTCGCCAGCCGCAACGCTTCCCTCATCAAGAAGAACACCGGCCCTCACGAGCTTCGTCCCTCGGACATTCTCATTGAGCGCTTCACTGGTAAGTCTCACTCACTCACGAAACCCTGCCATCCGTCCAACAGAAGGGCGTTGGATTGCCAACCAGGTCGCAAAGCCGCTAACAAGGACGAGACACTGACTCTTCGATATTTCTGTTCCTTTTCCTCCCTCTCTCCGCAGGCTGGAAGCACATCACCAAGCAGCTCATCAGCTACTTCGAGGGTATCGCCGATATCGAGTACAACACTGCCAAGGAGCTCACCAAGCTCGGCGGTGTCATCCAGGTCCCCTTCCGCGAGGGTAACCAGTTCCTCGGCGAGGACGGCATTCAGGACATCTACTACGGCATCCGTGACAAGACCCGTGTCATCGCCGACCACCACGCCAACCTCGCCAAGACCGTCGAGGGCTCCATCGTTCAGCACCTCCAGAAGCTTCGCTCCGAGATCAAGGCTCACATCAAGAATGTCCAGCAGGACACGGGCAAGCTCGCCAACTCGGTTGCCAAGGAGCGCGAGATGTCCACCAAGCAGATCACCGAGCTCGCCCGCTCCATTACTCTCCTCAAGAACACCCCCATGAGCGTCACCGCTCGTGAGGACCCTTACGCTGCTAACCAGGGTGTTTTCCGCCAGCTCCAGCGCCAGGTCAACGAGGAGAACGCTCTCCAGAAGTCCATCATCATCATGCAGCAGAACTCGGCCCACTTCGAGGAGGGCATCGTTCGCTCCATCCAGAGCGCTTGGCAGACCTTCGACGAGTGGTCCGGACGCATGTCGTCCCAGGTCCAGGACACCTGGCTCAGCCTCGGCGTCCAGATGCGCTCGCTCCAGCCCAACTCGGAGTGGATCGCCTTTGCCGCCCGTTCCGACCACCTCCTCGACCCCGACACCCCTCTCCGCAACCCCGAGACCATCGACTACCCCGGCAAGGACGACCCCTCGGTCATCCCCGTCCACCAGGGCATCCTCGAGCGCAAGAAGCGCTTCACCAAGACTTACAAGGAATCCTTCTACGTTCTCACTCCCGCCGGTTACCTCCACGAGCACGGTTCGTCCGACCCCACCAAGCACCCTCAGCCCGAACTCTCGCTCTTCCTGCCTGAGTGCACCCTCGGTCCCCCCTCGACTATGGCTGCCAAGAGCCACAAGTTCCACATCGAGGGTCGCAAGGTCACGGGCAACCAGTCGGCTGTCGCTTCCAAGGGTCTCGCCAGCCTCGGCATGGGCCGCGAGCACGCCTACACCTTCCGCGCTCGTAGCCACGACGAGATGATGGAGTGGTGGAACGACATCAAGCAGCTCTCCAAGGTCTACCTCACCACCTCGGAGCAGATGGACCGCTCCGGTATCGTGCCCGCCGCCGTCCGTGCCGCCGGTTACCGCTCCGAGGAGGAGGACGAGGATGAGGAGGACGGAAGCTCCATCGAGGAGGAGGATGACGAGGAGTACGCCGAGGCCGAGAACGAGAACGAGCACCACACCGCTGCCCCTGCCCTCGCCGGTGCTAGCACTTCGGCCTCGGCCACCAAGGAGGAGGAGGTCCCTGCCTACACTGGCGGTGCCGCTTCCCAGGGTGAGGTCGGCTCCAACGGCTACCTCCTCGAGAAGAAGGGCGAGTCGGCTCAGGCCGGTGAGCCTTCGCAGGACGGCCTCAACCGCAGCGCCTCGTCCGCTGGCAAGGAGAAGGCCGCCGAGACCGAGGTCAAGGAGGCATAAGGACTTTTTCTAGCTTCTTGATCATCTTCTCGGTTACAGCCCTTGTAGTCGTAAGATGATCGGCTACGTTATTGATATCCCAGGAGCTTCCGATTCGATATTCTTCCCTCAACCAGGCCTTGCAATCGTCCGGAATCATCCCCTCCTTTTCCATTCTGTCTATTTCTTACCTTCGGATGCTCCGTTGTTTCATTTTACCCCATTTGGCTTGTATACTCTGTCTCATTGCTTTCATTCGTCTCAACCTGGATGGAAGCTGCTTGTCAATATCATTCTCGCTTTTCCTCGATTCAAAGGGTGTGCGCACTTTCTCGACTCAATTTGCACCAAGGCGATGATGCGAGAAGGACTGTTCTGAGAAGGCATGCTGCGATTGCGTGACTCGAGTACCGGTGTCAAGGGAAGACTACTGAGGCGACCCAGTATCGGATCGCGAATGCCAGACATGAACCGGCAATCTGGATGATCATCGTGTGGACCCAGAGTCCATACTCAGTGATATGCGGACCTGTGAATGGCGTCTGTCCGGCCTTGGCGCTGGGCAGGTGACGCACGCCTCGGAAGACGAGGATGGCGTTGAGGATGGTGAGATTCGTCGTGCTCTTGATCCTGCGTTTTGGCTCGTCATAGTAGTCGAGCTGTACCAGCCGCACTGCGGAAAGAAGCTTGAGCACTATCGTCGACAGCATGCTTGCCGGGCGAAGCGCTTTCAACGATGTATTCGGAAGCTTCTCGTCCTCGGCAGCGTTACCCGAGCCAAAGTACTGAATCGAAGGATACAAGCACTTGCTCTCCGCGTGGAACCTCGGCACTCGATGCCGTGGGTTGGGCACGAGGCCAAACAGCTGCGGACAGCTCAGCACGAAGTTGAAGATCTGCGGCACAAAGAAGAGCAGCACCGTCTTGCTGAAATGACCCAGGATGCCGACAGTGGAAAAGACCATGCCGGCAAAGTAGCAGAAGGTGTCGCCGACAAACACCCGCGCCGGGTAGCGATTCCACGACAGCAGGGCCATGCACACCCCCGTCAGCGGCAGCAGGAGGTAGAGACTCAACAGATGGCGTCGGAGCAGCTCCTTGCTCGAGCGCGAACCCGCCATGCCCGCGCGCGAGTCGAGGTACAGCAGATCGTTGATGCAGAGCGAGATCGAGATGACCAGCGCTTGACCTACTTCGACGCCGTTGATCCCGGCGAGAATGTTGATGCTGTTGGTGCAGAAGGTCGAGAGGAGCGACATGTAGAGGTAGTACAGTGGACCAAGCTCCAAGATGGATGATCCGATCCACTGACGCAGGAACCCAGGCCAGCCAGGGACCACAACCGAGGTGCCTCCACCGCCTGCGTAGTACACCATCAGCAGAGGGATGCTCGAGATGATCGGAATGGGCAGCTTGTACCTCCATCGAATGTCGAAGACGTCGTCGAGGAATCCGAGCACGATCGCTGACAGGAAGGAGAGCTGTGCCGAAAGGAAGCTCGCCAGCTCGTGATGCGGGAATCCACCTCTGCCGTCCATACGGCCTTCCCAGTCGTCGCCCGTCTTGACAACCCCTTGCAACCGAGAGGAGAAGTAGCGGAAAGGGGTGAAGAGGAAGAGCAACGCCATATACACTGCTGCTGTCGGCAGACCGAGACTCTCGGGAATCGGCTCTGGCTTGTTCTTGAGCAGATCTCGACCTTTGAATCCGCGGGCGAAGAAGACGTCCTTGGTCTTAGCGATGGCCATGCTGGTCACCCAGTAGCCTATCAACGAGAGTCCTGTCGCCGCAAACAGGCCAGGGAATGCATCATCGTAGTACAGGATTGTTTGCCGATGCTTGAAGGGTACTAACAGATCGAGTATCGTCGTGAGCCTGGATGGTCGCGAGGAAAGGAAGAGCTCGGAAAGCCATCGGAATGGGGGCCACATCGGACCATGAGCGTAGTGGAGCTCGGAGACTTCGAGCTGTAGCAATGGTGGCAGCACCAAGGCGAGCGTGCCAAGCGGCAGCACCAAGGCTGTCGTTGCGAGCGATGTCATCTTCTTGCGCAAGATATCGCCGTCGAAGGAGCGGAATGGTGTGTCTCTGCTTTGGGGGGGAGAAGGCAAGCTCACAAGATCAGAGGTGGGCCGTGCAGTTCCAGATTTCAGGGTCTTCGCATTTCTTCTCAACACGTCACGGCGGCTTTCAACAAAAACACCTTCCAAACGTGAGGTGCCATGTCTGACGTGGAGCTGCTCATGATCCTTTTTGGACCGAAATCTGATGTATTGCAAGAACGACACTCAGAAACAGAGGCTGTTCCCACCAGGCCTCATTTGACGAGGTTGGGTATGCAAGGGAGGCGAGGTGTGTGAAATGTCTTCACAGACCTGGACTTCAAGCAACTCTAGCTCGGGAGCGCGGCTCAAAGAGAGATACTCCCGGCAACTCTGATGACCTCCGCAGACGGTAACCGACGGTCCTGAACAACCAAGCCGGGCTGCATCTTTAGTTGCAACAGAGCCGAAGCACGCCAGAGTGCTATCGCTCCTACAAGAGGAGCTCGCCGCGCTTGCCATCACAGTCCCCATCAAGATGAGGCAGCAGCGAGCGCGACGAATCCAGACTAGATGAAAAAGAGTGTTGCTGTCGCTAGGCTATGACTCAAACCCCGGTCACGGGAGCGCAGCCGCAAAGCGACGAACTCCAAGACTCGGTGCTCTTAAGACCCAGCATGTGTACCTTGATGTGCAAGGACAGAGGGAAAGGGATGAAAAGGAGTGAGGGAAGGAAGAATCGAGAGTGGGGAAAGATGCTCATGGTCGGGGAGAGGTTCAATAGGTCAGCACAATCAAGAGTCTGCGATAAACCGAAGCAACACAACATGTTGCGCTTCGGAATGAGCTGCTACACGACATCCTCAAAGTCGTCCATGCCGTCGTCGTCATCATCGCCACCGTTACCCGCGCCCGCAGGAGCAGTGCCGCTCGACTCCCCGTGCTGTTCTGGCGCTGTCGCCTTGGCACGCTTGTTCTCGCCACCGGTGACCAACGGAGACCGTGATCGCTTTCGCTGCGTACCCGCATCGTCTGGAGGCTGCGTGACTGGTTCGAAGTCCTCGAACTCTTCCTCGTCCACAGAAGGTGCTTGACTAGGCTTGGAAGACGACGCTGCCGCTGCTTCTGCTGTCTGAAGACTAGCATATTGCGCGTAGTAGTCGTCATCATCGCCGTCGTCGTCGTCCTTGCGGTCCTCGACGTCAAAGCCATTAGAAGACTGGTTGCGCTGCTGCTTGCGGCCGAGTGCCGTTTGCTCGCCGCTGACGGTACTTGCAAGATGCCATGCTGGCAGAGCGTTCTGCTTTCGCTGTTCGTCTTCGGCTTTCTGCTTGGCGAGTCGACGTGCCGCTTCGGCTGCCGGGTCGTTCGACGCGAGATCCACCTGCAGGGCGGGCGCCCCATTGACGGTCGAGGACGAAGGCGCAACAGAAGCATCTTCGGATCGGCTGGAGAACCAAGGCTGCGAGGCAGCGTGCTTAGCTAGCCACGCGCCAACATCGAGCGGTGGCAGCGTAATGCCCTCAGTGCGACGAAGACCTCCGAGCAGGGTAGAGAGCTGCTCGTTGAAGCGCATCAGGCTGTCCTTGCTCCTCTTGACATCCTCGGCTTCCTCGTTGTCGACCAGCTCGGTGCTACACCCGGGAGTCTCGCAGACGAACACGTTGCGAAAGATGTCGAGCAAATGCGCGACCTCGAGCGTTGAGTACGAGTTTTTGCATCGAGGGCAGACATAACCTTTGTTGTCTAGCTCGTTGCGCAGACGAGTGTCAATCTTTTTACGGATAGACATCATGCGCCATTTGGTGACATCGAGGAAGAGCTTGAAGTCGAGATAGTAATAGGTGCGTGGAACACTGCGATTTGTGATAGCATCTCTGATCTCGTTCCTGCGAAATGTGCAGACGAGCTTGTCTTCCAAGAGCTTGGATGAGAGCGCGGCAAGCTCCTTGACCTGAATGCCCAAGCGGTGCGCGAGTACGTCAGCAGGCAGGACGGTGATGCTGACGAGTTGATCCATGAGGACAATGTGTCGATCTTCGTAAAAGATGCGTGCGACGATCTGGGCCATCCTGCGAATAGTGGAAAGCTGCTCTTCGCTAGCAAGTTTGACCTCGGAGTCGTGACCAGCACGACCGAGAGCAGTCTTACTGGACATTGTGTTGTTTGGGAAGAGCGAGAGGAAGGGAAGCGGTTCCGGGTATATGGGCGAAGCGACGAGGAACGGAGACTAGGCGAGCGAGGGCGGGCGAACGAACTGCGAACGAGCAACGAGATGAAAAGACCTGCGGAAGGGGCGTGAAATGAGAAGGAGCGTGAACGAGCGTGGCAACAAGGGACCTGATATGGATGATGACTGGGCGCAAAGCCAAAGCCTAGCTGAGCATCATAATGATGGCGATGACTGTGATGGTGGATCAGAGAGAAGCAAGGTGAGAATCAAGCCAATCTGCTGTTGTTGATCCAAGCGAAAATTTGAAGTGGTACCGCCGCAGTCTTTTTTCTTCCTGTGAGATCGAAATTGGATCTGGACCGATGAGGGTCAAATCGGTGGTCGCGCGGCGTCCAGCCGCATACTTACAGGTCAGGACAGGTCAGGGTCCAATCTTCGAAAAGGGCGGTGAGAGCGAGAGAGAGACGGCGCAGTTGGAAAATTAAGCTTCTCTCTGAAAAGTCATCAGAGTCTGCACGGTTCTGCATTCAAATCCAAAAAAACTGAGCCACAGCGTGTCGCTATCTCGTCAACCTCCCCTCCTCAAAAGACACCCCATCCTAGTCCTTTCGCATCATTGTCTCTGCTTCAGCAACACACACTGCACTCCATCGCAAGTGCAGCCACAGCTCTTCAGTACTCTGTCCACAGCCGCGTCTCCAGCTTCTTCCGTGGTCTGTCTGATTGCACTCGGTCGCCCGTTCCTGCTTTCAGAGCGATGCCTTCAAGCCCCTAGCTCAGCCTCGGCTCACATCACCAAGACCTTGGGGGTCAGCGTCGGCCAGTATATTCGCTGAGCCCAGCCCCGCTCTCGTCAAGATGTTCAGAGTACCTCCGCTCCCGCTTCATCTCGACGCCTACCAAGGCTGGCGGCCCCTTGAAGCCGACCCGAGGATCGTTCAGGTCAAGAGCAGCATCTCGACCGCCGATATGTGGGCGCACTTTATTAGCAAACGTCGCCCCGTCATCATCGACGGACACCCTCAAGATGCCGACTGGAACGCCTCCAGATGGTCCGATCTCGATTATCTCAGCTCAGTTGCTGGACAGGTGCCCGTCAAGATCGAACCCGTTCATCCCGCTGCAGGTCACTTTGGCACCTCGGTCAAACGAAAGAAAGTCAAATTCGCCGAGTTCATCGACATTCTCAAAGATTCAAGAGATGCAGGCAAGTGGTATCTCACCACTCAGTACGTCGAAGACGGAGAGCAGGACCAACCCATCCCATCGTCCTCAGCCAAACCCGACTCAGACCGCGACTTCGAATCGGACGACAGCGATAGTGAGCCGGAGCTTGACAATGTGCTTCCGGCACCTACCAATGCGCTTTCCAACGACTTCCCTTCCAAACCGCAGCTGCTTGGTAATCTCGTTCTCCAACAGTGCAATTTGTGGCTAGGCAACAGCAAGGAAGGCAAGAGCTCAGGGTTGCATCACGATTTTCATGATAACCTCTACGTCCTTCTCTCCGGCTACAAACGCTTTCTCCTCTTCCCACCCTCAGCGCATCGCTATCTTCATCCTCGCGGCTTCATCGACAGGGTGCATCACAACGGTCTCATCGTCTACACACCTCCTGGTGAGATCCCAGCCTATGTGCCCGTGCCTGGTCGCAAATTGCGGCTACCCATTCGTCCAGACGGTCTCGTGCCCTCGGATGCCGCAAGATGGCGCCGCAAAGCTCGTCTTCGCATCAAGCAGGAAATCGACGAACGCGCTGCCGCTGATGCTGGCGAAGGATCCCGCCTCAAGAGTCAACGCAAGGGCAAAGCTAAGCAGACCAGGGCGCAGGAGCTCGCAGAAGAAGCTCTTCTCCAAGCCGAAGCTGAGCTCCGCATTTGTCGCATGGACGAAGAAGGCATTGACCATGAAGCAGACACCTCGGACGACGATGCAGACTACGACGATGACAGCAACGCCGATATCGACGATATTCTCAGCGGTCTTGTGGATTCCAACGGCAATCAGCTCATCAACACATCCGAAGAAGAGTCAGACGATGTCGAGGACGACGAGGACCGTGCGGATGGCGAGGATGACGACGATGATCAGGCCCGCCGGTTGTTGGACTCGCTTCCTGCTCCCATGAAACCGATCGGACTGGCTGCTCTTGCCGGCGATGCGGACTCTGTCGACAAATTGCGTGCATACCTCGAAAGTGTCGCTGAGCCGGATCGTCGTGACGCAGAACAGAGCTCCCGTTCAGAGGCCGACGAATCTGATGAGGACTCGGATGGCGCTCAGCAGACGGACGGACATAGCGCTTCGGATTCTCGAGGGCAGTCGCGCTCGGAAGACGAAGAGACAGATCCCGATGCTTTGCTGTCACCAATGGTCAACGGACTGTCCCGCAAACGCAAGGATCTGAGCTCTTCGGAGCAAGGAGAAGATGCCTCCCACGACGGGAAAGAAGCAGAGGACGAGTCGGACACTGTCGAGTCAGATCATTCGCGCAGTCCCGTCAAGCGAGTCAAAATTGCCTTTCGTGTCGATGACACTAACGCCGATGAGCTGCAATCTGGCCTCGAAGACACAGCGTCTCGGACTGAGCAGAGCGGCACCCCCGAGCAGGACTCAATGTCGAGCGAAGGAGGGGACGAAGAGGATGAATCAGACGAACCAGGCTTCTTCGGTGCGGATTCGGGCTCGGAGTTTGGAGACGTCGACGAAGGGGAGGCTGAGCTTGCCCGCCTCCTCGCAATGGCCGACGAGAACTCCAATGCTCAAGCATCATCTGCTGCAGATGCGGACGAAGAGAACGAGCCTCAGAGCTTCTCGCGCATTCCACCGCACGTCTTGCACCGCTGTCTCGGCATCCCCGACGATCCTTCTCGCCCTATGCCGAGGGAAAGCAACGGAGCTGCCGGCTCGCGCACGAAGAAAACCCCAGCGTCAGAGCCGTACTCGCTCCCGCCGGAATGTCCACTGCCGATCGAAGTATACCTCAAGCCAGGCCAGATGCTCTACCTCCCCGCAAGCTGGTATCACGAAGTCACATCTTCGTCACTGCCGCCTCTGCACGAGCAGCAGAATCCCGATGATCCGACAGAAGAATCCAGCAAGGTGCACATGGCACTCAACTATTGGTTCCATCCCCCTGATGCGCTCGACTTTGAGCCCGCCCCGAGGCAAGCTTCGGCTGCAAATGGGCAGGGTCGGACGTCGAGCGATGTCGTCGTGCCAGGCCTTGGCGTTAGCCTCGGCCAAAGCGCAATCGAGAATCTCGGCGCCGGCACAGGAACCTACGAAAGGCCGTATCGCGATGCCGAAGTCTGGGACGAGGTCGCGCATGCAGTGGCTCAGCAAGTTCAGCTTGCGAGGGACAATGCGAAGCATTGATTCCTCGCACCGGACGCCTGCCTCACGACTTGATCCAATCAGATCGTGATCGTCGTCTCCCCCGCTCTCTCCCCCGCTCTCTCGACATCATTCAGACCGAGAGTGCGCAAATCTCCACACTGCAGGAGCCTGGTCACAAAGACGATTGTATTGCTGTCATTGTCAGGCGTCATCAGAACCCGCTCTCTTCGAATGCAACCAAACTCTGGCCCAACGTGCCATCAAACAGTTTCCACACGTCTGGCATGGACTCGAGCGCCGGCAGAATCTGAGCCAGCTGTTGCTGCGGCATGTTGAGATTCATGCCCGCGATGCTGCCCGCTTGCACGCCTTCCATTGACATGCTTGGCTGAGCTGTTGGCCAAGCCAGTGTTGAAGTCGCATTTTCGCTGCTGAGAGGCGTGCCAAAGTCGTCCTTCCACGTCGTTCCGTTTCGTGTTGCTTCTCCCGCTTCCTGAATGCCATAGCGTGATGTGCCAGCGGGGCTGGTGTCATGCGTTGATACCGCGCTCGGGTCATTATTGTATGACATGAACATGCTCGAAAGCGAGTTGGCCGCTTCTCCAAGCTGAAACGAGGCGACATTTGCAGCGCGAGACGTTGAATTGCCGGCAAGTGGATTGAAGTTGGTCGACCCATAGCCGAACGAAGCAGTGGGCAGCAGACCAAAGCGTTCAGAGTCTGGCGAGGTGCCGTCCAACACAGCAGAGGATACGTCCGAGCGCACAGAATTATGATTGAAGTGCGAGAACCAGCTGGCCTCCAGAGCAGGTTCACTCTGAGTGTTCTGGCCACGGGTCTGATTCGGGGTCGAGGTCTGCTGGTTCTGTTGCGGCTCGTCTTCGTCCTCGGGCAGCCGGATACGTTTGAGAACCGAATCCACTCCGTCCGCTGCCTTGCGTTTTCGGGGCTGTGCAGGTCGTCGATCGTAGCGTTCGCCTTCTGCCAGGAGGTCTGACAGCAATTGACAGCCCCGACGAGCGATGGCACTCTTGCGAGTGAAACGGCCTATTGCTTCGAGTGCGCGCTTCACTTCTTGTCTTCGCTTGGCTCTTTCCGTTGGATGAGAGGCTGGCTGGAACATGTCCAGCGCCAGGATAGTGACAGCGGCGACAGAGTGGTAGGGGATGGTCCACAGCGCTCCGCCGTGGACTCGCGACTGCAGATCAAGCTGAGTGCTGTCATCCCCATCAACATTGAGCCCAAGTCCGCGCTCGAGCTCGTGCAGAACGCCTCGAGCCGTCTCGATGGACGCGCTGTGCGACAGTGCCCGCTCTTCGGCCGATACATCCCGAGACAGGAAAGCGCGATGCATCACTAGGATCTTGTGCTGCACCGAGATGAAGAGGTAGTGTTGCAACACCGTAGTGAAGCTCGGCAGGGCCGCGTGAGTGCTTTGTGTGGATGCCGACTGTGTCGGAACGAGGCAAGCCTTGAAGCGATCCGTGACGAAGCGCAAACGATCCTCATGATGCTGGACTAGCGACAAGGAAGGCGTCTCGCGCGTCTTGTTGAGGTCCTCGAAGAAGTCGCACACAATCTTTGCGACATGACAGGTGAAACGCTGCTTGGAGGCGACGGTGAGCACATTGACCTCGCGGTTGATCAGACGGCCTTCTTCCAGATCTTCGTCTGAGCAGTTGTGCGGCAACGGAGTGTCATACTGGCCCTCTACGATGGAGAAGCATCCGCTGAACGGGATGGCAAAGTAGTCCTGTTGTGTGAAGGCCCACCAGACCCGTTTGCCAACTTCGAGATCGATGATGCGCTTCTTCCAGATCGCAAATTGCCTCGGCGACTCGTCAGGGAGACGGCAGGAGCCTGCGTTGTTGGAGCGGACGCCGGCACGATGCAGCACCTGATCGCGCTGGACTGCACACGCTTCCAGGAATCTGGCGGTGCGACCCAGCGCGTGTAGGCCGAGCGTCTGAGCGGTCTTGATGCCGATCGCAAGGAGCGATGTGAGCAGATCGCTGCCACAGATGTTGTGGCCTGCGACACAGAGGATCGCAATGGTCTGACAGCAGTAGACTGAGGGCTTGACCAGGTAGTCGGCCAGCGAGAGTGAGTCCATTGCTGCGTGAAGAAGGGTAGAAGCAATCCGCATGCGCTCTGCTTCCGCCTCGAGACCGCAAAAAGCACCCTCCTCTTCCGACATTTGATGGATGGCGATGCTGGATATGACGTAAAAGAGGGACAGCCACGCAGGATCGATCGCGCGATACCCTTCGTACTCGGTGTTGCCGTTCTCCGGGACCGCGATCGCCACGAACGCTTCAACCTCCCTTTCGAAGGTAGGAAAGTGGACACAGCAGTGCTGCCAGGCGCCAATCTCTTGGGCGACTTTGACAATCCGGCGGATGGCAGAAGGGGAGAGCGACGCAGCTTTGACACCATCCGTGACAGGTTTAGAAGCAGGCCTCGCCAGCAGGTTGGCTGGCGGCAGATCTTCGGGATGCGATCCGAGCAGGCGCTCTATGCGAGAGACCACGCGAGTTGGAAGCCCGCGTCGTAGGTGTTTCAGCATACGAGATCCTCCTTCCGCAGAGACATCACTTGAGCCAACTGCCGCGGAATCGATCGACACTGAGGCTTTGGAGCCGGGGATCGAGCCTTGGCCTCGCCGACCCCCTCGAACTCCGTGCCTGTCCTGCCCTTCTTGCTCCGTTTCGCTGTCTGAGGAACTGATATCGAAGTCCACATCGCGTCTCCTGTCCTTGCCGAGCGTGAGAAACTCGAGGGTTGTGGCTGCATCGGTGGAGGCAAGTTCCGCGTTGCGCCCTTGTGGCCGCGCTGCTGCGACATTGCTGTTCGGCTGCCTGGTCTGTACAGACGCTGCATGAGGATTGATTCTGACCCTTGGCGGGCTTTTTGCCGCATCGGTCCGAGGTGTCTCGCCATTGCCAGCGTTGGCGGTCGAGGCACGCTCGCTTCCTGCCCAGCTTGCGCGACTCTCACCTAGGACAGAGATAACGTCCTCAACGTCATTGAGTCTAGCCTTGACGTCTTCAATGGACTCGTCCTGTTTCGCTGACTGTTCGAGGCGCTGCTCGATCCGGTCCAGCTGCATCTGCAATCTTGAAAGGCCCCGCAGGAAGATGTCCGTTCCATCCTGGGCTGGCTGACTCGAGCTTGCTTGGACGCCGAAGACAGACGAGGGCCGTCGACGAGGTGCAGATGGCACTGAGCTCGCGTCAATCGACTCCGTCTCGGCGATCTGCTGATCAGAGGCTGCGTCGATCCTCTGAGAAGATGGGCCTGCTAGATCGTACGAGGATCCTTCGAGCCGACAATGCTCGGCCCTGCCGCGCTTGACGCATGACTGGCATGGCACCTTCTTGTCACATCGTATCTTGCGACGGGCGCATTCAGTGCAAGACCAGGATGGACGCTGGCTCCTCTTGTACGGAACGAGAGCTGGCTCGGACTCGTCGGCGATGGAGCTTGCCGTTGTCATCATCCTGCATCGCCTGCTCGACAAGGCAGCGCTGCCGGACCGTGAGACTGCCGCTGCAGACCTGTCTTGCTTGAACTTGCGCGGCAGGCGCAGAGATGTTCGTTCCGCCTTCTCGACGATCCCGAGGCAGTTGATCCACGAGACTGGGATGGTGGTGTTGTTGGTGATGATGGTGAAGAAGCGGGTATCGCTTTCTCAGCCGAGTTCTTCCCGCCATGAATGTCTCGGGTGCGCCTTCCTTATCTATCAAGCCTTATCAGTGACGGTGTGGGGTATGCTCGCTGATTGGCCGGAGCTCGGGTGTTATACCGCTCAATGCAACAACCATGCTTGCACTCAACTATCCAGGTCGATGCGATACTTCAGCAGTCATTTGGCTCAGATTAGGAGGGCAATGCCGTGAGAGTCCAGATTGTGATATTTTTTGTCATCGAGTTCTAAGAATCTATGTGTCTTCGCCGATTCAGTGATGACTTGACGCGCCGTTGGGCAAGTTATCAACTGAAGTCGGATTGAAGGGCAGCAATCATGTTTTTGGTAGGGGGCCGGTTGCTTTCGTCGAGTTGCTCTCGCCAGCTCTCTCGATTTTGTTGGAGCGTCGGAAAAAAATGCCTTGGTCTTTTCAGGATAAGTTATGCATCATTTTGTTCACAGACAAGAGTCAAGTCAGAAAAAGTTGACGTTGACTGGATTATTGTTTGCGCAAACAGCCTCGAATTTTCACCGTTTCGGTCATTTTGTCAACGAATATTTCGTTCAGAGCGGAGCCTAATGACTGTACGCTTTGCTACAAAGGAAAACATCGTCATAAAATTCGGCGATGCCAAATGTGGCCAGCAACATTTGGCTGTGACTTGTGTCGAGATTCGTGCTTTTTTCGGTCATTTGGCGAGCAATGAGCTCTGTGATCAGTCGAGAGCAGCCAGCATGTTGTTCATTTGCAGTCCGTCATCCGATTGATTGCTTTGCTCAGATCGTGCAGCTCGAGAGGGTAGCTCGGCGGCACGTTGCTCGTCAGAACAACATCAGCCTCGTCGACACGGGTGCATAGTAACGACGACCCCCACGAGCACCAATGCGAAGAGAAGGCAAGGGGCCACCCTTCTGTGGTCTTAGAAACGGCTCCAGACCGCTCGGATCTGGGGTTGAAGACGCGGACTTGCACGAGGAGCCTCCACGCTCGACACATTTTGCCATAAGTTAGTTGCGCTTGTACGTTCACGAGCAGACTCACAGTGCGCCTGCTGCACTCTAGACAGACAAGAGCGTACCATGGATTGCCGAAGCCACGCTATAGCTTAGGCGCCAAGTCTAAACCATGCTAACGAGACGCTTGTGCTTAAGGCAGCGTGGGCAAACTGCATCGGTCGAGAAGGCCGAGCCAAGTCGGGTGATCCCAACGAGCCTCCACCCGGAA
Organism: Kalmanozyma brasiliensis GHG001; assembly: GCF_000497045.1. NCBI lineage: Eukaryota > Fungi > Basidiomycota > Ustilaginomycetes > Ustilaginales > Kalmanozyma > Kalmanozyma brasiliensis. Next base: position 82,427 of record NW_015961964.1, on the reverse strand, counting down.
AAAAAGGTCAAGAAGAAGAAAGCGAGAAAGGGTCTACCAAGTGAGGCATGTGACTTTCCGAAGATCCGATTTGGTCTGTGCAACGATCAATCAGCGATACCAACCACACATTCTGTCGACTTACAGCGTCCATCATCCACCGAGCCTACTACGACTGCAGCGCAGCGAGAGAGCATTCGCTCGTGCATGATGGCATCAACAGATTCTCACGAGCCTCTGCGGCAGCTGGACGCCGCACTTGACGTGCATCCTGCCATCATCTCGGCCCTAATCCGCCGAACCAGGTCGCTGGTTACGCGACTCATTGATCGCGACATCGACGAGGAACGAATCACAAGCTCGGAGGGCTTGATCGATGTCAAGGTTGTCTCAGCATTTCACGAGCTCGGAGGCGACTTCGGAGATGCTGTACCGTACGCGCTGATGGAGGCACGCAAATCATTCGAACGGGATGCTGAGAAACAGCCGCTGGATCATGGTCTCAACCGAAAAAGAATGGTGGCTTGCGAAGTCTTGGTTCAACGTCTCGTCGCACACATCGAGAGAAGCACCTACGAGAAAGGCTCGAAAAGCGCAGGAAGCTACCACATGTGCCTGACGAAGAAGTTCCGACGCTACGAGAGCGATGGCGACGTCGCCATCCCGACTTCAGCGCTGGAAGCGGCCATCGATCAGAACTGCGTGCCAGTGCTAGCATCGATCGAGGCAAGAAGGGCTACGCAAGCCATCTGGGACGGGTCCCTCGTACAGAGGTATTCTCCGCAAGGCTACACCTACTTTGTCCCTTACGACAGAAAGGAAGACGGCGCATTCTTGTCGCACTTCCACCCTTCGCGCCTGGGCGTGCCCAAATACTCGTACATCACCAACATCATCCTGTGGATCTTCTTCCTCGCCATCTTCACTGTGCAAACGAGGACGCTCAAGGAGTTCGATCTGTTCGAAGGCATCCTTTGGGTCATGGCGGCGGGCTACCTCTTCGAGGACGCAACGCGCGTGTTCAAGATGGGTGGAGTGGGCGCCATCGAGTTCTGGACCATCATCGACGCTTTCACCGATGGATTGCTGCTGGTCTCCTTCTGCTTCCGCGTGGCCAGCTTTGTGGCTCACGGCAAGAGGGCAGAGTCGTACGAGCTGCGAGCGTTCCAGTTCTTGGCCTGCGTGGCTCCGCTCATCTGGGTGCAGCTCCTCAAGGTGTTCGACGGATTCGTCTACTTTGGCACATTGACGGTCATCATCCTTCGCATGTTCAAGGAGAGTGCCATCTTCTTCACGCTGCTGGCTTTGGTCATGGTCGGCTTTGGTCACGCCTTTTTGGCGCTTGATGCCGCCGACGAGTCTCGAGTCGACAATGTTGTGGTCAAGATCGTAGACTTGCTAACACAGTCCGTGTTGGGCGGCGCCGACTTTGATCTGACGAGCGAGGACGCATTCGGCTATCCGTATGGGCACATCCTGTACTACGCGTACTGCTTTGTCACTGCGGTGATCCTGCTCAACATCCTGATCGCCTTCTTCGGCACGGCGTACAGCGACGTGGTCGACTCAGCAGACGAGGTGTACGCAGCTTTCTTCTGCCAGAAGGTAGTTTCCATGGTCAGGGCGCCTGACCAGTTCGTCTACCTGCCACCTTTCAACCTGCTGGAAGCCTTTGTGATTGCGCCCCTCGAGTGGGTGGTGTCGCACGAAACCTACGCCAGGATTAATCACTCGGTGCAGTCGGTACTGTTCGCGGCACCTCTGATGTGGATTGCGTTCTACGAAAGCAGGAAGGCGCGAAACGGGGGCTCGATTCGGCTGCCCTTGTTGGAGAACGATGCGAATGATCCCGCACGCGAGATGCTGGACGGCACGGACGAGGACCCGATCGTGCCCGAGATGGAGGGAAGCGGCGGTTTGCAGATCTCGCGAACCAAGTTCGAGGATATCGTCAGCATGATCCAAACCTGATGAAGCAGGCAGGCTCAATGGGCACGCTCAGTCGGACTGTTATGGCTCGGTAACGTAGAATTGTCTTTGCTTGCCCACTGATGCTGTAGGTGATCGCTCAATCACATGACTTTGAATGAAGCAGATCATTTGGCATACAACGCTGTCCACTGTCTGCTGACCTCGATGGCTCTGCAAGCGAAATACAATTCAGGAGCGAACTTCAATGTCAGCTGGCTGCTCTTGAACGATTCTCGCTGGAGGCAGCGTGTAAAGGAGCGACTTACCCTTTCTCGTCCTTCTTGTAGTGCTCAGCCACGTCGTTAGCAAGCGGATCGTCCGGGTTTGGTGCGGACAGCAACGCCTGGACTGAGAGCAAGACGGTGCGAATTTGAAGAGCAGGAGACCACTTGTCCTTGAGGATGTCCAGACAGATGCGGCCAAGCTTGTCGATGTTTGGGTGGTAGATCTTGGTGAGGAAGCGGACCTTTGGCGCCGACATGGGGTACTCCTCGGGAAGGAAGAGCTCGAGACGGAAGACACCGCCTTCGAAAGGGCTCTGCGACGGACCCGAAATGACGACGTCAAAGTACCTCAAGTTGTCTTCGTGGGGCGTCGCGCTGATACCAGGCGCTGGATCGGCGATAAGCCTCTCGGTCTCCTGCAGGGAGTTTGGGCGAAGGCAATCAATACGTGTTGCATACGGCCAAATTGTTGTCGAAGGAACATAATTCAGCGTCAAGAGGCCTTGGTGATGTATCGATAATGATGCTACTCACCTTGATAATGCGTTTGGGGAGCGACATGGCTTCTGAAATGCTCGGAGCGAAACCACTTGTGACGAGATGGAAGTGCGAATCTGATCGAGAACGTCGAGAGAAAACAGTCGCAGCAATGAGGGTCTCGAGAAGTCGCCTGGGGACGATCGGTGAGAGGGAGCTTGCGCAATGAAGCGTCGATGCGGAACGGTCGGGATGATGGTCGATGAGAGTGTGGTGGTGAAGGCAGTGGTGATGATCTGAGTGTGATTCTGATGCTTGCGATTTGTTACTCCTCAGAGGTGTGAGCCGACAACTCCACACAGACACTCTTGAGATTTATCCCGATTTACCGCAGAAAAAGGGCTCAGTCTGGCAGAGTAGTGTGATGCAATCGAGAAAGGCAGTGCAGGATGGCCCAAGCTTTGAACGCACACGCATCGAATTGATGCAGTCGCCGGCATTTCTACCATCCTTCCACCATCTGCTCGGCACTCTCCAGATCACCTTGCTTTCCATCCACGATCTACAGAGAACAGCGTCCTTGCCGGCTTGCCTTATTCGCTCGCGGCTCAAGCGTAGCGTAGGAGAGAGCTTCCGCACACGACGTTTCTGCTCACCTCCACCTGGCTGGAGAGATCCCAACGAATGGACACAAAGGACAAGCAACGAACAAGGCAACACTCTTTCTCGATCAATCCGACGCGGGTCGCCGATATCACATCTGACGACCCAAGAACACTCTTGCGGGACAGCTCTATCCTGGTCTCGTTCAGCCTGCTGCTCTTGTTCATCGGCGTGATCCCGCTCTTCATTCCAGCGGACTCCGACGGAGCATCGAAAGGTCCCATCTATCTTCGCTTTCCCTACAGCTGCATCTTCTTTCTACCTCTGCTGATCCCCCTCACCACCTACATCGTCATCGCTCGCTGGACGGGAGAGAAGCACTACCGCCATTCGTGAGCCATGCCCTCCTCGTCCACCATCTCGTCTTCGGACAAGTCCAAGGTCAAGTCGGCCATCCCTTCTTCCAGCAACAAGATCATCATGGCTACCGTCGGTCGCGTCTATGCCGCTCATCCAGCTCCATCACAATGGAGTTACGCAGGTGTTGAGGGTGCCATCGTCTTTGTTCGTGACCTCGTCAAAGCCACCTTTTACTTCAAGGTGGTCGATCTCAAAGGCACCCGCGGCGTCATCTGGGAGCACGAGTTTTACGAGGGCTTTCAGTACAACCAAGACCGCACCTTCTTCCACTCATTCGAAGGCGATGAGTGCTTGATCGGCTTCTCCTTTGCAGACGAGAGCGAGGCGAGCGACCTCTTCAAGAAAGTTAACAATCGCTCCAAGTATGCCAAATCCAAATCTAGCTCTTCCAGTTCCAAGAAGAAGAAGGCCAGCTCGAGTGGAAAGATCGACAAGTCGATGATCGGCGCGCCCTCAGGCTTCAAGCATGTAGCTCACATGGGCTTCTCGGCGGAGCACGGCTTCAGCTCGGAGAACGTCGACCCAACTTGGCAAGCGCTCTTGGAGCAGCTCGGCAGTCTCGGAATCAGCGAAAAGGACATTCGTCAGAACGAGAGCTTCATCAAAGACTTTGTCGGCAAGCGAGGCGGTCCAGGCGCTGCTGCCAAGCCAGCCGCTCCTGCGGCTCCAAAAGCAAAGAAAGTCCCGCCTCCCGCCCCGACCAGCAAGCGCAAGGCGCCGCCCCCTCCTCCCGCACCCCGGTCCCGCCACGCTGCTACAGCGTCCACCGCCTCGGCATCATCAGTTGCCCCGCCACCACCACCACCGCCTCCTCGCTCAGGTGCGGGAGCTGCAGCTGTTCCACCTCCGCCCCCTCCGCCACCCTCGCGCGCTCCAGCTGGATCCAGCGCACCACCGCCCCCACCGCCTCCGCCCATGCGGCCCGCAGCAGGCGGCGCCGCCCCTCCGCCTCCGCCACCTCCACCGCCTATGGGTGGTAGTGGTGGCCCACCTCCCCCTCCCCCGCCCCCTCCCGCAGGCAGTTCGGCGCCTCTGCCGCCACCTCAGGATGGCCGCAATGCGCTGCTTGCATCCATTCAAGGTAAGAGCGTGCACAATCTCAAACGGACGGATGCCTCTGCCCCTCCTGCGCCAGGCAGGGCTGCGGTCGCTGGCGGTGTTGCTGGTGCTGCTGTTGGTGCCGGAGCTGCCGCTGTTGCATCGGGTGCCGACTCGCCTGACGCCGGTGGAGGTGATGGCGATCTCGCCAGTGCTCTTGCTGCGGCTCTCAGTCAGCGCAAGGAGAACATGGGTGACTCTGACGAAGAGGGATCTGACGACGATTGGTGAAACTGCTAGCTTGCCTGTCGTCACGCACTTTCACACAAGGAGAATCTGCAATCAAAATGCCACTACCGAATCAGAGAAAGACAGAACATTCAAGGCTACGTAGCAGCTGATCGCTCAGTTGACGGCCACGGAAGCGGAAGCAGAGGCTGCGGCCAACTCCCCCTTTTTTGATGGGGCAGTAGGCAAGCTGCCTGCGGCGATGCCAAGTTTGTTCCTTTCCAGGGCCTGTTTGATGAACTCGGCGCCCGTGATAGGCGGGTATTTCTTGCCAGGCCCTTGAATCACAATGTCGCTGCGTGCCTGGTTGAAGAAGGCGATCGAGTATCGCGGGCCCCTTGGTTCGCCTTGCTTTGGTAGCCTGACCCTGTGAAATGTGGACTTGAGCCGGTCGTCAGACCATCTCATCAGCTGGTCTCCGATATTGCATACGATCCTGTCGCTCCTCGCTTCGACATTCTTCCAGACGTTGCCGTGGCCGAAATCGCCTACTACCTCTCGGCCCGGGCAAACCTCCAGGCCACCCTCTCCGTCGCGTTGAAAAAGCATGGTGAGCACGTCAAAGTCGGCATGGCTGCCTGCTCGCCAGAACTTGTCGCCGAACTCTTTGCCTTCCACGCTGTGGTAGTGCAGCAGACGGAGAGTCGACTGAGAGTCACCGACACCCGGATCAACTGTACCCTCTGTGAATGTCGAAAGCGGCAGACCAAGGCCTTCGGCAAAGCATTCCATGACCTTGACGCTGAGCTGTTGGACTGCAGCCATGAAGGCTTCAGCTCGCTTGCGGAAGCCAGCAAGGTCCTCGTCAGATGGCCAGATGCCCTCCATACGAGCAAACTGCAGCTGCATCGACTCCTTTTGATCAGCAGTGCCGGTGGAAGGTCGGATCTGAGCTCCCTTCTCCCAGCCCATGTTTTTGCCATTGAGCGGCGTCTTAGCTTTCACGTCGTCTGGAAGAGCGAAGAACTCCTGCGAGAGTGCGAAAGCGTCCCGAATCTGCTCCGCCGGAATTCCATGGTTGCAGAGCGTGCTGATTAGTACAAGATGAAACTGATCAGCGTGCTGCCTATTGACGGGAAGACGACTGGAAGGTACACTTACAAGAAGCCGATGCGGGTGCTTGCATCCATAAGCTCGTCGATAATCTCGGCTCGACGCTGCTCAAAGTCGTGCAGCGAGATGCAGGGCACCGAGGTCTGGTCGTCGGTCTCAAAAGCGATCGTCATGATGAATGTCTTGAGCTTGGTCTTGTTGACTTTGGTTGTGTCGAGGACTTGATGGGAGACGGGTCTACGCTGGTTACCCGGGGGCCGATTTATATCCTCCTGGCTGGCTGGCTCGCTCGCCTCACAGACGTACGTTACAGCAGAGTGATGAGACGCTGAGGCGGTCGGCGATATCCGAGAGTGTGATACACGACTCCATGCTTCCAGTGCGGCGTCAAATTGTTGTGTGAGGTCCGAAGCAATCGTCAACATATCAATGGATAAATCAAGGCTTGCCAGGCGCGGACTTCCCGCGGCGCCGTTATCTTCAGAAGACGCGCATATGCACGTCAAACTTCTCGTCAAGACTACGCTGTGCGTTCAGGGTCCAGTTGCTAGCTGTAGTCGTCCGACCTTCCAGCTTTGCTACGGCTGCGTCTTCGTCGTCGATCTCCGGAGGTCAATCTCTGTTCCGAAACGGGCAGGATCAGGTCCTCTGCTCCTTAAAGTCTTCCTGAAGAGAACGAGCTTCATGACCACCACCATGACCAGCCTCTGCAAATTCAAGATGCTCGTCACGACATTTGCGCTTGCTTTGCTCGCGGCCACACAAGCAGCGGGCTGCAGGGAGGACATTCATCCCGAATTTCATTCCGGACTCTCGATCAATTCTGTTCCTGCTGCGGATCGCGATCACTGGATGCGCCTCGCCAACTCTGCGATCTACTACCCACCAGTGTCTCACCCCTGCCCACAGGCGCCATTCGGAACCGCCATCGTCAATACAACCGCGAACGAGCTCATCTGCGCGATTGCGAATCGTGTCGGATCAACAGGTGATCCAACACAGCATGGTGAGATCACAGCCATTCAGCACTGCACGAACGTTCTGCAAAAGAAGGGCCTCTCGCCGCAACAGATTCTGGCAGCATGGAAAGACTTTAGCTTGTACACAAACGCCGAGCCGTGCACGATGTGCCTCAGCGCCATTCGATGGTCCGGCTTCAAAGAGGTCATTTATGGAACCAGCGTCAGGACTATCGCCGAGAGTAAGTCAAGAAGCAGAAGGCCGCGACGACCAAGCTTGCCATCGCTGACGAGTTCTTCTTCGCATTACAGACGGTCGCAACCAGATCTACATCCCTTCTAATCTGGTGCTTGAGAAGAGCTATTCATTTGGCCATGCTACCTTGATGTAAGTGGCGATGTTAACCATGATACCGTCTCTCACGTTTCTGACGGCGATCACATGTTTTATCTTGCAGGCTTGGAAACGTTCTGACGGACGAGACTGACCAGCTTTTCAAGCACCAGTTCAACGAGACTGCTCCGTGCCGTGAGTTTATTCCTTCACTCAGCTTTGGATCAGGATGGGCTCTGAAAGCTGACATATCCTTCGACGATCTTCGCAGCAACGGGCTGTCAAAGGCAGCAAGTCGGCAATTCTCGGGTCAGGACCTGCGAGCCATTGCCTGATTGGCAAAAGCTAGTACACCTGACGCACGTCGAGGACCATCGCATGGGTGCTGCGCCCACGCCTCAGACCCCCCTTCACATCGAGCTGTAGCCGACAGCGTCGAGCAGTCATCCCTGCTTTAATGATGAATGAACTTTGTCGAACGACTCATGCCTGACCCGTGCGTGACAGCTAAGTTTTAGTGAGCTCTCACCGCAGACGGACATGGCCGAGCGGCACGGCCGAGTTCTCTCGCACCTCCAAAGGCGCGATATGCATCGTCTGCTTCCTCAGCGTGGGGGAGCAGCTGTCGTACTCACTCGCGGACCCGAGGCTCGGAAGGAGCGCAAACCCGGCCGTTGCAGGAAATACCGCGGGCGCGGACCCTTGAGCGGCAAAGATAACGCGGTTCCTGTCAGGCACGGCCGAGTTTGCCATGTGGCCTCTCAACCTGCGGGCGCTTATCAGCAGGGCAAATTCTGACAGGCTCCCGCGCCATTTCATTTCACAGATAGCCGCGAGTCTTGGCAATCTTCGAGGTTCTACCGAGGTGTTCAGCTGCAAGGCCCTCTCCATCAGCGTGGTCTCGACCTCTCGGTCTCGTGGCTCCTCCGCTGATAAGGAAGGGACCACAATGGCCCCTCGCTCCGCTAGCACTATGGTCTGCCTGGCATGCTTGCACTGTATCACAGCGAAAGACATTCGAGATTATACAAAAGGCCTCGTCGAGCACGAGCATAGCGCAAGGCGCTCTCGGTCTTCTCCGAGGCTGTCCATTGCGGGGACACCAGCGACACGCTCCTCCGCGCTAATGTACACGAAGACTGTCAGGCACGCTCGTGCGAGCCGCACAATCTCGCTACTGTAGCCGACAAGCGAGACATGCAGCCGACCATGTGGCTACACGCACCTACATGCTCCTCTATCTTACCGCCGATAGCTATAGCTATCAACCTGATAGAAACAAAGCCCATCGATGTATATAACAAACGACTTCTTGAAGAAGAAGAAATGCATTCTCCACCCTCCAACCACACCGCAACATCTTTTCTCGCTCCGCTTACGGCCTGAGTCCGACCGACAATGGAGAACAAGCCTTCGATCACGGTCGAGGAGGGCAGCCTCGCCTCCCTTCCCGCCTCGCCTTCTCGTTCCCTCATCGGCAAGGTAAAACGAGGAGTTCGAGCGCTCGGCACCAAGAAAGCATGGTTTGGGGACCACAATTACGTCGCCCTGTTCACGCCAACGATTCCTTTCGTCTGCAAGCCCTCAGCAAACAGCCTGCCCTTCTACTCGGTCGACGCAAAGCTGCCAATCTTCCTTGCTATCGTTTTGGGGCTACAGCATTCATTGGCCATGGTTGGTGGTGTGGTGACTCCTCCTCTCCTCATCGGCGGTAGTGCAGGCGCCAACCTGGGACAGAGCGACACGCAGTTCCTCATCGCTTCCACCCTGATCTGGTGTGCGTTCGGCACAGCTCTGCAAGTCTCTCGCAGCCGTCTCTTCAAGACAAAGTACTACCTCGGCACCGGTATTGTCAGCGTCACCGGCGCTAGTTTCGCAACCATCTCGATCGCACTTTCCTTCTTCAGCCAGAGCTATGCCAATGGCTACTGCCCCGTGGGCGCCAACGGAGTCAAGCTGCCTTGTCCACAGGGCATTGGTGCGTTCTTGGGCACGTGCTGCTTGTGTGGTATCATTGCCATCTTTATGGCGTTCATCCCTCCCAAGGCTATCCGCAAGCTCTTCCCTCCCCTCATCGTTGGTATGATGTTGACCCTCATCGGTGCCTCGCTCGTCAAGTCGGGCATCACGAACTGGGCCGGCGGCTCTGGTCCTTGCGCCACCAACCATGCTATCAAGTGCACCATCGGCAGCCGAACTCAGTACTGGGGCTCAGCCCCTCTCATCGGACTCGGCTTCGTCTCGTTCGCCACCATCATCCTGTGCGAGATCTTCGGCAGTCCGTTCCTCAAGTCCGCATCGGTCTTTGTCGGTCTCGTGGTGGGCATGATCGTCGCAGCAGCCACTGGCTACTTTAACTCTGCCACCATCGCCAAAGCTCCTACGGGTTCGTTCCTGTGGACCAAGACCTACCCGCTGAGCATCAAGCCGGAGCTGATCCTGCCGCTGCTCGCAGCGTACATCGTCATTGTCGCCGAGACGGTGGGTAACGTGACTGCTTCGTGCGATGCGTCCCGCCTGCCGATGGACGGTACCGAGTTCGAGTCGCGCATTCAGGGCGGTATGCTGGCCGACTCGATCTCTGCCACGCTCGCTGGTCTCGCCATGGTTCCGCCTCTCACTACGTTCTCGCAGAACTCCGGTGTCATCTCGCTCACGCGCAACGCGTCTCGTACCGCAGGTTTCGTATGCGCTGCAATCCTCTTCCTCATGGGCGTCATCGGCAAGTTCTCGTCGCTCTTTGTCGCCATGCCATCGAGCGTCCTCGGCGGATTCACCACCTTCCTGTTTGGCTCGGTCGCCGTAGCAGGTATCCGCATCATGGCGTACGCCAAATGGGATCGACGAGCACGCTTCATTGCTACCGCGGGCATGAGTCTCGGACTGGCCAGCTTGACCGTGCCCAGCTGGTTCTCGTACTTTTTCACGTACAAGGGGTCGAACGCCGGCCTCAAGGGCTTGATTCAGGCGATCGTGTTGATCGTCGAGGAGCCGTACTTGATCTCCAGTGTGCTTGCCATCCTGCTCAACGCTGTGCTGCCAGCAGAGATGGAGGACGAGGTGCCAGCGGCGGTGGACGACGACGTCTCGTCGAATGCTGGCACTGACTCGAAGGTCGACCCAGTCTCGGACGGGGCCACTTCTCAGCTGCCGGATCTCGAGAGCGGCGAAGAGGCACAGAAGAGGTGGAACCAGCCTGGAACGTTCTTTGGAAGCAAGTGAAGCGTGCGAATATCCCATTACGATGTTGCTGTTCATAGAGTAGATGTAGGCCACCCTCAATGTACAAAATTTTAGAACGAAGTCAAGTGAGCCCGTCGTTTCGAGTGTAACTTAGAAGCAGAGGTACTGAGAAGCCCTGCCAGCGATGGCCTTGTACTTTTGCTTCTTGTCGACTTGCACCTCCTCCTGGTGCGCCTCCTCTCGTTCTTCCTCCTCCTGCTCTTCTTCGTCTTCGAGCAGCACGGGCAGCTTGTCGCCAGCGCCCTCCTTGATGAGGTCGCGGCGCTTCCTCCTGAGGTCCTTCTCGTACTGCAACGTGTCGGTGTAGAGATCCATCTCCTCGATGGGCACCATCTTGGTCTTGTTCCACAGCTTCCATCCGAGATAGGCGACTGCGAAGAATCCGATCTCGATATAGTACGAGAAGAAGTCGGAGACGCTGAAGGGCGTGAAGGCGGTCCAGCCCTGGACGAGGATCATGAGCACAGAGCCAATGACGACGACGTAGGGGCCCCAAGGCTGGGTCCAGTTCTTGTAGACGAGCAGCGACTCCTTGCCTTGCTTCTTGATGGCCTTGTGGAAGCGAATTGAGGAGAAGCCAATGGAGGCCCAGGCGACCTGATTGCTGACACCGACGAGGTTCTGGAGCCAGTTCCAGAGGTCACCGGCGCCGATATAGCTGGAGCCGAAGCAGAGACCAGAAACGCTGGCAATGCAGGCGAGGGCGACCCACGGAACACGGCTGCTCTTGGACACGGTGGCGAAGATCTTGGGCGCCTGACCATTGACAGCCATACCGTAGAGCACACGAGTTCCTGCGTAGAGAGCGTGGTTACCTGCGGAGAGAGCTGAAGTCATGACGACGGCATTCATAAAGCTAGCGGCCACGTTCGAGCCGAGCTGCTGGAAAACAAGCGTGAAAGGCGAAGTGGCGGCATTCTTGGTCTTGAGACCAGGGGTGTTGTAGGGGATGTCGATACCGATGATGAAGAGGGCGAGGACATAAAAGATGATGATACGCCAGAAGACATTGCGAATGGTCTTGGGGATGGTCTTGGCGGGATTGCGCGTCTCTCCAGCGGTGACGGTGAGCGACTCGACACCGCCAAAGGCGAATGCAGCGGTGACAAAGGACGAGACCCAGCCGGGGAAGCCGTTGACGAAGGGAGCGTCACCGATGGTCCAGTACTTGAAACCGAGGTACGAGTTGGTGTCGTTGACACCAGCGTTAACGATGATACCGCAGATGATGAAGATAATGATGGTGCAGATCTTGAGGAGCGAGAGGAGATACTCGAGCTCGGCGTAGCCACGAACCGAGATGACGTTGACCGAGATGAGGAAAGTGAGGAAGATGAGCGAGAGAGCCCAGCCGGGGAAGACATCGTTCGAGACCCAGAACTGAAGGAGAATCTGGCAAGCGGTCAAGTCGCCAGCCACGCTGACGGCATCGTTGATGGCGTAGTTGAGATTGACCGAGAAGCCGAATGCCGGGTCGACGAATCGGGTGCTGAAGACACCGAAGGCACCCGAAGCTGGAATGAGGGTCGACATCTCACCCAGGGCGATCATGGTGAGGTATACGATGGCGCCGACGATCGAGTACGAGATGAGGATGGAAAGAGGACCGGCCTTTGCGAGTGCCCTGCCTGAACCGAGAAAGAGACCAGTGCCGATGGTGCCTGCAAGAGCGATCATCTGGATGGTGCGCTCGCCCAATGCACGGCGCAAACGGACTTGCTGGAGAGCGGCATCGGAAATGGGCGGGTGGGCCGAGCCGTAGTCGGTAGCAGTAGTCTTGGACTCGATCTTTGAGAGCGACGAATCGCCGTCATGCTTGTCCGTCTTGGTGGAGATATCGGAGAAGTTGGCGGCCATTTGCGGTCGAGCAGCAGGAGTCTGGTCGACAACAATGTCGTGACTTGGGTTGTCGATGCTGTTCGACATGTTGAGGACAGCTCTCAGAGCGTGTGGGATCTCAGCGGGCTAGATGGTGGTCGTGCGAAGAGGGGAGAGTTCAGGAAGGCGTTGATAAATAGTCTTGGTGCGAGGTGCCATCGCTTTAGCCATGTGGCTCTCCGTCACACATGCTAAGGTTTGATGGCAGCAAACGGAAAAAAAGGGTGGTGGGATCGACTTTCGTCAACGCTCAGGTCGATGGCGTGCTCGATTGATGCGAGATCCTGCAGGGCGAGGCTGTCAAACATTGCTGCGCATCAACACGGCTGACTACGATTGGCTCGATGCCACAGAGGCAAGCGGCGTGTGAACAACCCAAGAAAAGAGGTTGACAAAGGATGGCTCAGGAATCGGCAGAGCCAAAAGCCAAACCCGAAACGGCGAAAAGAGCGGCGGCGGGACCATCGGGAAGTTGGCCGACGGGCTGGCTTCCAAATTGATTTTTTGACGTGATTTTCGTCAAGAAGAAAACGATTTTTTGACAGGTGGAATTGCCGCCACCGCTTGAGAAGAAATCTCGGAAGTTCAGTTTGACATGCTTGACCGGTCGCGCGCGATGAGCCAAAGCACGCGATGTCGTTCCTGCGTTCTGCCACGAGAGAGACTTCTAAGGCTCGTAGACGTACATCCTCCCTTCCCACGCTCGCAGCTTGCCTGGCTGCCCGTCCTCTAGCGAGCCGAGAAGCACCCTGGCTTTGCTGCCCCCCGCTTCTTCTGGCACTTGATACTCTTGAGGCATGTCGGAAAAGTTGAGCACAGCGAAAGCCCTCGCTCCAGCATCACCGTCCTTCCCGCCTTCTGCAATCTTGACATATTTGAACACTTGTTGATCGTCCCTTTCCAACAGCCTGAACTCGCCCCTGCCCAGCAACGAGGCATACTGCTTTCTCACCGCTAGTGCCTTGCGGTAGAATGCTAGCACCGATTCCTCATCGTCCTCCTGGGCAGCCACGTTGATGCTCGTATAATTGTCGTTGGCTCTCATCCATGGCACCGTGCTCGCATCCGTGCTGAATCCACCATTGGAAGCCGCGGTCCACTGCATCGGCGTGCGGGCATTGTCTCTCCCCTGCCTGTTGATGTCTTCAAGCGTCTTCTTCAGAACGGTCGGATCGTTGCTTGAGCGTGTCGCTGCATCCCGATAGTAGTTGATGGCAATCACATCCTTGTACTCCTCGTGACTCCACGTCGTCGGCACATTTGTCATGCCGATCTCCTGTCCTTGATACAGGTACAGCGTTCCTGTCAGCCCGGTCTCCATGAGCGCAAGCATCTTGCCGCTTGCTGCGATGTGCTCGGGCTTGTCCGAAGCGTACTTGCTGATCGCTCTCGGCAGATCGTGATTCTCCAGGAACACCGTCGGCCAAGCATCCGTTCCCTCGACAAAGCGTTGCCACCTCTCGACCACCTCTTTCAGCTCTTTCAGCGTGTAAGGGTGTGTTGCATAGAAGTCGGCCGCGCTTCGTCCCAGGATCGAGATGTCAAACTGGAAGATCTCGCTCAGCTCGCTGCGTTCTGCTGAGATATAGCGGATCACATCCTCGACGTTTGGCGTTGCAGGAAGCTCGCCGACCGTCATTGCGTCGTATTTGGCAAAGATGGCACCCATCTCTTGCAGATACTCGTGCATTCTTGGTCCGTTGCAGAAGACACTGTCGCCGATCTGCCACTTGGCATCCGGATCCGTGATGGGAGCATCAGGGAAGTCCATCGGCTTGCTGTACAGGTTGACCGTGTCAACGCGGAACCCATTGATTCCCTTCTTGAGCCAGAATTCGATCGTGTCGGTGTACAGAGTGCGTCTGCACTCGTCGTTGGTCCAGTTCAGATCCGGTTGCTGCGGCGTGAACAAGTGCAGGTAGTACTCTTGTGTTGCCTCGTCCCACGTCCAAGCAGACTGGTTCAGTGCACCCCTCCAGTTGTTCGGTGGGATGCGTTCGCCCGTCTCTGCATCGTACTTGGCAGGACGCCAGATGTACCAGTCCCTTTTCGGATTGTCCTTGTTCTTCTTCGATTCCTGAAACCAAGCGTGCTGGTCGGAAGTATGATTGATGACGAGGTCTAGGATCAGCTTGATGCCACGCGCGAGACATTCGCGAATCAGCTCTTCCATATCCTGAAGCGTGCCGTATGGCGGATACACGTTTTGATAGTCCGAGATATCGTAGCCCATATCGACCTGAGGCGAGTCATACATGGGCGACAGCCAGATCGTGTTCACGCCGAGGCTCTTGACATAGTCGAGCGTCGAGATGATTCCCTGGATGTCCCCGATCCCATCGTTGTTGCTGTCTTTGTACGATGCAGGCCAGATCTGATAGACAACAGCATCGCGGAACCAGAAAGTGCGCGCGTCTTTCGCCGACATTTCGCTCAATGTCGTAGCGGCGGGCTGTTGTGATGGAAGTGATGTAGTCAGCGAAAAGTGTGGGGCGATGGTGGTTCTTGTTGCAAGGTATATGTATTCGGTTATCAAGGCCGTGCGCAAGCAACGGCAAGCTTTGATCCGGCCCCACAATCTTGAGGCTGTTTGTTGCCGAGGGAGGAGGACCTGCGGGGGCCTGCGCTGCACATGCTCAAGATGGCGACCGAGCCCCTACCGAGACAGCCATCTGTCCTGCTCGTCAGCTCGGAATTGACCGATGTTCGAGGGGCTTTGCATGTCCGGTCCCAGCTCGGTCGAGCCAAGACACCAATGCCGAGTTGGACAGCGAGCAGCGAGAAAAGGACTTTAACAGCCTGAATGGATGCGAAAATCCGACGCGTGTCATCGTGTCGGCCGACAATCGAGTGGAGGTTTTGGCTGGCTAGTTGGCTGGGCTGATCGCAGTCGGGCGCGGCGCTGCGCTGCTTTTCGGAAAGAGTCGCTGGAAGAACTGAGATTGGTCTCGACACCGCACGGCTCATCCACTTCAGTCTCTTCTTGATCCACCACCAATCGCTTCTAACAAACGTCGTAGGCAGCAACAATGGCGTCACAAAAGGCCTCCGCGTCCAGCACCAAGGTGTCGTCCGAGGACATCATCTCGCAGAAGGTGAGCCCGCAGCGGTTCACGAACTACGAACAATAGAAGCACAGACGAGCTGACGTTTCCTCTACTTCGCGCCTACTTCTGCGATGTCGACAGACTGACCTTTGCATCAGCAATGCAGTAGTCAAGACCGGTATCGGATTCTCTGCCGGTGTCGTCCTTTCTGTCCTCCTCTTCCGACGTAAGTGTAGCGCGACGCCTCGAAAACCGACTGAGTCCTTTGCTCACCCTATTCCTCCATACTTCTCACGCCGTCAACAGGACGAGCCTTCCCAGTATGGCTCGGCACCGGCTTCGGTCTTGGTTCCGCATACACTGATTGCGAGCGCTCGTTCAACCCTGTCGCCGTGCCAGGCGTCCGCGTCGTTCCATCCTCTTCCACCACCTCGGTTTCGGCCACCAGCTCGGCACCCCAGACTACTTTCGAAAAGATCCAACAAAAGGCGGGTGAAGCCTTCTCTGCTGCCAAGACGCAAGCTTCCGAAGGTCTCGACAAGGCGCAGGACAAGAGCGCTCGCGTGGTTGAAAAGGCGGAACAGAAGGGCCAGCAGGCTCTCGACTCGGCCAAGGCTGAGGCCAAGAAGCTCGAGGACAAGGTGCGCAGAGTCTAGATACGGTCCGAAGCATCGACCGTCAGCATCCGCCTACCTGTGCTACAGTCGGGCGATCCAATACAAAGCTGTCTAAAATCGCAAGCTTCCCGCAAGCGAGAACGGGTCGGCATCGGGCCAAACGTGGAGTGACATACGGTCCAGCTCGGATTGCGAGTCCTCTGCAGCGCAGAGAGCTCGTCGACGCGAGTATGTTGCACGAACACCGCGCAATGTCGCTCCTCGGGCCTGGCTTGGACCTCGATTGACCCGCTCTCGCACCGCTTGAGACGGATGATGCTCCAGCTTGATATGAGAACGGCTGTGTTGACCGGGGTTTGCCCTCTTTCCCTTCCTCTTGTTGTCGCTTCATAGTACCGCGTTCGCTCGATGCTCGAGACTCCGACCACGGCGGCAACTCAACGCATACCGGGATCTGACTGCCTCGCCTGTCGATTGACAGGCTTTGCTGCCATGTCAGGCCTCGGCGCTTACTCATTTGTGGAAGCCTATCGCATGGGCACCTTCCGCCGCTCTCCATTACCGAGTGGGGTCAAAGCGAGGCCATTGTGGGGCGCGACTTTGGTCGTCTTTGGCGTGGGCTGTATTGGCGCAGGTGTTGTACGGCTTGGCATGTGATCAGACCCACAATTTATCGAGCCACATCATCAAATGAAGTTGTCTCTCACCTGACGGACTGTCGGTGGCCAGTGGCTCTGAGATACAGTAATGAAGCAGCGTGTGGGCCTCATTTGCTGCTCATGACTCTGCAAAGCGGAGGGCAGGCTACGAATGACAGGGATAAGAGGTCGAGGCCTCGCCTGTCCTTTGTTACGCTCAGCAAGCCTTTGTCACTGGCTTACCGCTTCTAGTGCCTCACACACATCACATCACATCACCTTCACCATGTTCAAGCAGGTCACTCCAGTCCGACTCACCTTTTTGGCAGTCACGCTTGTATGCTTCGCTGCGACGTCTTTGGCAGCCCCGATCGATGGGCGAATCGAAGCAGTGCCTCTGGTCAATCGGAGCGATCTGCGTCCATACGCGAGGGTCGAAAGAGCTCAGCAAGCGCCCATCGTCAAGCATGTCACAGCTCCTTGCAGCGGACCCATTTGCAGTCATGCAGCTTTCTTCGAATAGGCAAGCATTGCTGCATTGAGGCGATGTGGGGCAAAGAGGGTCGAACGTCGAGCCTTCGTCCTGTTCCAGCTCAATGCCAACGAGAACATAGCCGAGCGCTTCCACTCTGCCACTTTACGCGCCGTTGAGCGAGCGGGTAAGGGGACGTCTCCAGCCAGGCTGTTGCGAGGCTTGACAGGGAGAGCGGACGACGGTCGAAAGAAGCCACAAAAACAAGACTTGAGGTCCCGCGTTGCATACGAGCTGCATGCCGGGGAGAAACACAGAGCATCTCCGTCATTTTTACGTTCCTTTCCGGCCAAGTCGCTGTCCACCATCTCAACCGCCAGTATCATCGATCTCATTCGGCTGCACTTGTTCCAGTATCATTGCAACAACCTCAAGCATTATCAAACACAGGCTTTGAGATGTGTCGCTGCTCGCCGCAGTCGCGAGTAGAGTGCGCGAGTGCCACGACTGGATGGATCAAGAGCGTCCGAGCATTTCTAGAAGTTATCGAGCTGAGATTGAATCATTCAACCTCGCTACGTACCATACCGTGACCACGGGAAGCTTCTCGGCGCGCTCTCCCCGAATGGCAGACACCAAATTGGCCCCTTTGTGCCGTTCTGTAATTCATCCCTCGTGCTCTGAGTCTTGGCTCCCTTGCCCAGCTGTTTGGTATAGCGATGGAAGGCCGCACAAAAAGCGCAGCTACAAGGACCTCGTGGTTCGCATTCAGCTGGCGCAGGAACGAGTCTCGCTTGGTCAGGGTCCAAAGCAGGGTTTCGCGACCTTGTCCCCACCTTCTGTCTTGCCCGCGCGTCGGGGCTGCAATCCAGCCTGCGCTCGTGCAATTCCTCGTTGTTCGTTGGCTCTAGCATCAAGCTTGTTTCGACGAATGCAGTACAGTGACCAGAGACTCTTTGAGGCACATCCGGCGTTAGCATTCATTGGTCTTCCTCCTGGCGTGCACCGACAAGAGCGCTTGTTTCACACATTTGCTGACAGAACGGCTGCTGTGTCGGCTGCCCAGACAGATGTGAATACATATACTACCGGCCGCGCTTCGTCGTAGGCTCCCCTTCTCTATCATCCCCACCCCACTCACTTGACAATGTCTCCGGCAAGGACGAAGGCGATGGCCAAGGGCCAGCGCGATGAGGCGCATCACATGCACAAGTCCAACTCGTCCATGATCCGCCTCACCGCTCAACTCATGCAGCAGAACCGTCCTCAGCTGACGGTCAACATTGCGCTCGTCTTCATCTTCCTGGTCGACTTCTGGCTGACGGGCTTCAATCTGGTACACCGCCTTCTCATCAAGCTCAAGATCATCAAACCGCTTCCTGAGAACTGCGTGCCTCCTGCTTTCTCGCCTACCAGTCCTCCTCCGTTTGCGCAGTGGCCGCTGACGCACATCTTCTGCCGCCTGATCCACCTCTACAACCTTCTCACGAACTACAAGGAAGACCAGAGGCTGCATCACGAGCTGTACTGCCGAAAGCCTAAGAACGACTGGATCCGTGACTGGGCCACCTGGGAGGGAATCGGACACAAGGGCGAGTGGACCGAGCCGTACCCTGCGAAAGACGAGGACAGCAGATGCCCTTGTCCAGGTCTCAACGTGCTCGCGACCCATGGCCTGATCCACCAATCCGGTCGCAAGGTGGCTGCCTCCAAGATGGTGGTGGCCATCTCTCGAGCTTTCAACATCGCACCCACCATGGCACTGCAGCTCTACTCTCCGCTCTTCTCCACGTTCAGCGATCGCGGTCACGTCTTTGACCTCGAGTCGATCGGCATCGCCAACATCATCGAACACGATGCAAGTCTGTTGCGTCCTGACTACTTCCTCGCCGACTGGAAGCAGGATCGCACCGCCATGACGCGCCCCCACCAGGACATGATCGACCGCTGGTTCCCCGCCCACCTCAAGCACGGCAAGTTGAAGGACGACATGACGGACCGCGACTTTGCCGAGGCCGTCTGCGTCCGTCGCGCCGAATCGCGCAAGCGCAATCGACAGTACAGCTCGAATGTGGTGCAGAGTCTGATCGGATCCGGAAGCTGCTGTCTGATGCTCAATGTGTTTGGAGGCAAGGTGCTGGATCTTCGCGAGATGGCAGGGAGCGTTGAGCGAGACTTGCCCGGTGTGAGGACGACCGCGTCAGGAGAAGACTACGGATACGAGCGGATGCCAGCAAGGACAATCAAGGTGAAGGAGGGCGAACAGGCCCCCGAGGGCTGTCCCATGGGCAAGACATACAAGCAGAAGTGGCAGCCAGCTACGGGCAAGTGGATGTTCGGCATGACCATCGTCCAAGCTCTTTGGACGACTTTCAACATTGAGATGCGCGCTAGGGCTTAGATCTGTGACCGGCTTGCTATCAATGCTATCTTGCTTGCCTTCGTATGATGTAGCATGACCTTTGCGAATGATGAACTTGTGTGACAGTGTGACAGTAGAAAGGGGGATCTTCTCACATTCACAATTTCTGCTTGCCTGGAAGCACATTTTTTTGTGTTTGAGCTGCACTGCACATGTCCCTCCACTTTGTCGTGCATGCTCTCCTTTCTTCTTCTCGTCTTCCGTCGACGACTGAATCCACCAAGAGCAGCGTGGACCATTGAACATGTTCAAGCCGCTGGGCTTGCTGGCCAAGCTGCCATGCCCTGACCACGCAAAGGGCGAGTGCGAGTCCACCAGAACGCTCTGCCCCTTCTCACACAAACCAGTCCCTCCAAACACCACCCCGACATCAACGACAGCGCTCAGCACCCGAGCTGGTATTCAAGGCGAAGCGCCTACTCGTACTAGCATCACGGGCACTTCTCAGTCCTTGTCGAGCGGTCTGAAGCGAGCGGCTCCCGCTCAGAGCACCTCAACTTCCGCAGCAAAGGCAAGTGCCACCAGCAGCACTGCGGCGTCTCCGCCTCCCCTCAAGAAAGCCAAAAACGCTTACTCCGCCGTCAAAGCTTCGCCGTCGTCATCCTCAGCGAGCGCCGCTTCCACATCCAAAGCTGCAAGCAGCAGCAACGACTGGTCGCTGGTCGGTGCGCAGCCGCCCAAGATCGGTTTCAAGGACCACCCTTCGTCTTCCAAGATCCCACTGTCCGCACGACAGAACGGCCTCAAAGCCTTCTACGACGGCTTCGTTTCGACCTACGAGCCCTTTTTGAAGAGCTCTGATCCCATCGTCGCTGGGTGCGGGCAGAAGCTTTGTCATGACCACGCGCTCGCGCAAGAAGCCGAGCACTTTGCCAAAGTCGACAAACACTCCTACAAGAACAGCTGCATCACGTTGCTTGTCGGTATCAAGAGGAGAGACAGAGAGGCGCTCGAGGCAGCTGCCACTGCTGCAGCCAACGAGGCTCAGGCACATCGGGGCGACTCTGGCCTGCACGACCGCATCATCGACATGCTAGTCGCAAACTGCACCGAGATCGGGACCGTTTCGCAGGTGGACGCCAAGAGAAAGGCAGTGCAAGAAAGAAGATCAGGCAAGCTCGACCGCGCAAGACTCGAGAAGGCCGGCTTCGTCTGTCCGGTGGACCAGCTGGAGAAGTACGAGTACACTGCAGTCATCCCACCAGATTGGCAAGACGAGGGTAGCAGCAAACCAGACGCAACAGGCGAGGTCAAGGAATGCGAGCGCTGCGGCAAAAGATTTACGGTGGGCGGCGAGATGAATGAATCGGGCACGGGAAGGATCCCGCAGAACCCGAAGGAATGTGGCTACCATTGGGGAAGGCGACGCTTTGACAAGCTACCAGGCGTCAAAGGGCGCGTGCATATGTGGACTTGCTGCAGCAAACAAGTGGGCAGCAGCGCTCTCGGCGATGACAGCTGCTGTTTCGGTCCGCACGTCTTCAAGGAGACGGCCGGGCTCGACCTGCATCGCAGAGAGGCCTTCATCACGACGCAGGAGCTGATCGAATCGATCAAGGACGAAGTCGGCACAATGGCTCCACTCGATATGGTCGCAGTCGATTGCGAGTTGAGCTACACTACGGCGGGACTGACGTTGACGAGGTTAACCCTGGTGGACGAAGAAGGAGGGATGGTCCTCGACGAGATCGTACGCACACGGACCGACATTGTCGACTACAATACACGCTTCTCGGGCATCACCCCGGAAGAGTACGAGCAGAAGGCCATCTTCACCCTCGATGAGGTGCGCAAGATGATGGCGCGCTTTGTGGGCGTCGACACTATCCTCGTCGGCCATGGACTGGAGAACGATCTGCGAGCTATCAGGCTGGTCCACCACAAGGTGGTCGACACGGTCATGCTGTATCCGCATGCACGCGGCTTTCCCTTCCGCACTTCTTTGCGCGATCTCACCGCGAGATTCCTGGGCAAGATCATCCAGAACGGCACCAGTCTGGGTCACTCGTCGTTGGAGGACGCCAAGATGTCGTTGGAGCTGGTCCGACACAAGATGGTCAATGACCCCATCTCCCCCTTTGCCAGCAAGGAGGCAGACGATGGCAAAGAAAAAGCGGAGAAAGCGACTGGAGTGGCCGTGGAAGGCGGTCCGAGCAAGCCGACTGGAACATCTCCTGCGAAAGCGGCCCCTGTACGCTCGAGCCTCTTTGGAGCATCCTTGGCCAACGAAAGCGCTCGTTCGGTCTTTCGAAAGTGACGCGGCCGGAGCGCACACGCATCAAGTAGCATTCGTCCTGTACTTCTACGCAATCAAGAAACGTCCCTAGCATGTCCCGTTCTTGAGTTCTGGTCGTGATCACTGACGAAGGAGAGACCGACAGTCGGCCTGGCTGGTCAACGTCGATCCGCTACAAAGCTTTGTGTGCGGATCGGGATCATGTGGAGAGCTCTGCCTTGAAATTTTGAGAATTTCTCGGTGGCGACGCCGAGCACAGATGTCCGTCTTCCGTACTCGAGCGTCGCGAACTGAGGTGCAGTCTCGATTCTTCCGCTAACTTATCACACAACCCTGGCTGGCGTGACTTGAGGAGATGGATTTGAGTGAATCGGGTGTAGCTCAACTCTAACTGAGCTGAGCTTTCGCAATCATCTTCTTCTCCTCATCCTGTACACCCGCTTCCGCTTCTTCCCCCTTCTCACCATCAACGCCACCATAGCATGCTTCAATACATGCTGCCGACCTTCTTCTAAGCGATCATCATCCCCGCCCCACAGAGGGTGACAGTCGATCCAATCCGCATACTCGGCATCACCCCCATCACCTCCACCTGTCCCGACTACACCCTCCCGCTCAAGATACCAACCATTGATGCTCCGTAACGAGCAATGGCCGCCGACGTCGCTTCGAGCGGCTTTGCCGACCATGCTATACTCCTTGACTCCATTCGCTCGTTGACTCTCGCGCAAGCAAAGGCGCTAATCAAGGATCTTAACAACGAGCCTGAGGCCACCTGCGGCCGTCTGATCGTCTCGGGCAATAAGCCAGACCTTCTTAACCGCCTTGCGAAGGCGCTCGGCGATCGCAAGAGCCAAGGTGACATCCGGGGATATCAGAGATTCCGCACTCTGATCTACAGATACAAAAGTCCGCCCATCGCACCACCCGCATACAGGAACGGGTACGTCTTTAGCATCCCCGCGGTTTGCGCAATGTCTCTACTGTTCGCCGAACGATTGACTGACACTTTCGCATTCTTCCGCAACCCCAACCTCACAGTGCGAGCTCAAGTGCAGGTACGTATGGCGGGCTCAGTGCCCCTGGTGCGTACTCGGCACATCCGCAAGTTTTAGGTGGAACGCCAGCCAACCGACCATCAGGTCTTGCTTCCTCTTCGTACTCACCTATAGCTCCCGTACCGTCAGTTGCTTCCACATCCCGACCTGTGGGTGCGGCAGGCTCCGCGCGCATCAACTTCCGTCCCTCACCATTCTACGAGATCAAGCAATTCGTCTCCAGCGTTGTGCAGTGCCCCGAAGCACCTACGCAGGCCGATCGCAAGAACGTGCCCATCTTTGTCTCTCTCAATGCGGAACAGGTCCAGCAACTCAGCACGCCAAAGTATCAACTCAAACTCTTTTGCACTACGACGGAGGCCCACGCAGCATCGCTCTCAGGACGCAATCCAGCAACCATCGAGTTCCCGCTGACCTGCGAAGCGCGGGTCAACAATACCACGCTCTCCATCAACCTCCGTGGCAGCAAGAAGCACATCGGTCGAGTGCCACCGCCGAATCTGAACAAGGACAACGCGCTCGTCCTACGGGAGGCACGACCGAACCGCATCGACCTCACATACACCAATGCTCCCAAGAAATATGTGCTCGTCGCTGCGATCTGCGAGGTCACGAGCGTGGAGACCCTTGTTGGGCGTCTGCGATCCAAGCAGCTGCGGAGCAAGGAAGACGTGCTGTCCAGGATGCGCAAGGAGGCCGAGGATGACGACATTCAGACGGGAGCGGCCACGATGAGCCTCAAGTGCCCGCTCAGCTACATGCGCATCAACACACCGTGCCGCTCCATTCACTGCTCGCACGTGGAGTGCTTTGACGCCGAAAGCTTCTTTTCGATGAACGAGCAGTCACCATCGTGGGCTTGTCCGAGCTGTCACAAGATCATCAAGCCGGAGGAGCTCTTGATGGACGGCTACGTCGACGACATTCTCAAGAAGGTGCCGCAGGACCAGGACTCTGTCATCGTCGAGCCGGATGGATCTTGGAGGACCTTGGACGGGAAGATCAGCTCGAACGGAGCGGCGAACGAGCAGCAGCCATCTGCAGAAGGCACCCCGCTCGAGGATCGATTGCTCTGCCGCGATTCGGAGGATATCAAGCCCGGCGCGGGCGCAGCAGGAAAGCAGAACGGGACGAAGAAGGCATCTCCAGAGATTGTCCTGCTGGACAGTCCTTCACCTCCTCCGACTGCAGGATCAGCGCCCAACGGTCCAATTCCCAGGTCAGCGCAGTCCGTTGGATCAACCGGCGTCTCAATCTCCGCACACGCAGGAGCTCGGCCAGCAGCGGCCGCAGCACCGCGACACGAAAGGATCGAGCTCCTCAGCAGCAGCACCAGCACGAGTGCCCGCAACTCGCCTGCTGTAGGTGCGGGTGACGTAATTGATCTGACGCTGGACAGCGACGACGAGAGCGAGCCATCGGTACCGACTCGTCCCGCGCAAAGTAACGGCGCACCAGCCCACGCGCCTCGCGGCGGCAATCACCACCTCCATGCAAATGCAGGCGCAGCCAGCACGAGCAGCCGACCAGGAGGCTTCACGAGTTATGCTTCGCCCTCCACGGCCACGCCTAGCCGTACGGGTCCCTTCGCAGCGGCTATTGCACGCGTTGACGCGACGCCGGAGGACGAGCAGATTCGACGACCTGGCAAACGGCCTCGAACCGAGGCGATCCCGACTCCAAGCGACCCTCGACTCGTCAACGGCCAACGACCTGGACACTCAGCAGCTTCGGCTGAGAGACGGACATCGCTGCCGGCATCGTACCTCGACACAGGTGCAAACGGGAGCAGGCGCAATGGCAACGAGGACGGTTCAGCAGGACAGGGCTCGACGAGGGGAGCATACCGCGATCATGGTCGAGGGCCAAATGGAGAGGACGAGTCCGGAGACGATTCGTGGATGGACAGAGCCAACAACACGGACCAGGACCAGTATATGAACGAGGACGAATGGTGGCCTTGAGTGCCACAGCAAGCAGCGCATGCCCCCTCAATCGGACAAAATTGAGTCTGTCGGTGGTGGACAGTCAGGAGATGCACATCCCTCTCCCTTTACGCTCTGCTCGATGAAGCTGTCAGCATCTCCCACACGCATAGCAGCAACGCCTGCAACACGATCCGATCCCATTGTACTTTTAGTTGTACTTCATACACCTGTGCAAATCAATGATACCCAATCGGGTGTATTTCCCACGCTCCGACGATGACCGAGGCAATTCTTGAATCGAATCAGCGATGCGAGACAAGAGCAAGATCGCGGTGGCTGCCCACCATTGTCCTCCTCGCCTGAGCATCTTAGCGGAGGCCGCAGATGAGGAAGCGGCAGCGAAGAAGGAGGGAAGAATGGACTCTGTGCAAGGATGGGCGACGCGCAGATCGATCGTCGTTCGGCAGGCGTAAGCGGAGGCTCAAAGCGCAGAGTGTCTCTGTTTGTTTGAGTTTCGGCTGGCTGGGCGATCTGGTGACCCAGAAGCCCAGCTGAGACGCAAGCGAAATGAAAAGGAGTTGACTGCTCAGTCGTGACGCGACGCGTTAAGTGGTTCAACGCGTCTCGTTACGGCACTTGGCCAGTGTAGTCATTTACACGTCGAGGAACGAAATGAAGCGAGACGCGTCACCACGCTGCTTTCAGCGACGGGACTCTGGGACAGTGACACACAAGGTGTGGATCGCAGAAGAGATGAAATTTAGAACTCTCTCCCAAAGTGCACTCGGCAAGATTTTTTTCTCTTTGGCTTTTCATTCTCCTCTGTTCGGGATGCACAAGGAACAGAGTTGCTGCACAGCGAAGCGCAGCACAGCGAGCATCCTTCCGCATCGCGCTGTTCCCACAACCCTCAACAGCACTGGAGCTGCTGGCCATCCAGGAGGAGTCCAAAAAGGGTCAATCATTCGCCAAACATTTTGGGTATCATCCGCGTTCCGCACTTTACTTTTGGCACATGCTCCCTCGCTATCATCACCTCCACCATCACCACCGTCCTCGTCATCATCGCATCCCTCCGTCTTCCTTTCCTACAGTCACCTTCACGCGCGATTCGACTCAGCATCCATTCGTTCATCCATCCACGTCAGCCAGGGTCACACGCCAGGCCTGTTTATCTGATTGCCAAATCCAGGCTCAAGATAGAGGGTTGTCCTACGTACCCACTCGGTGGCACCATCTCTTCCATACATCACACGCCTCTCTATATCATAGATCTAAACTAGACCGCCTCCTCGCCTCATAGCACAATGGCGACATCCGTGAGCGCAAGCAGCAGCCCGAGGCCAAGGCAGCATGAAGTCGAGATGTACGCACACGCCTTGCGCGCTCGCCTCCAACTTGCCTCGTTCAAGGCACTCAATGGGCTGGGCAAGTCCTCGCTCTCCGACCTCACATCCACCGCTTCACTGGTGCAGCCGCTCGCACCGAGCCTCGTCACCAACAATCAGCCAACAGAACAGTCGCAACCCAGCTCTTCGCCAGCGAGCACACCAGCGTTGTCCCAAGGCGAATCACTGCCGTCTTCCTCGCAGTCCTCTACACGCTCCACCAGATCGATCTACATGGATATCTTTGGCACCGACTTCCGCTCTACACCTTCCTCCTCGTCGTCGTCGTCGTCCAAAGGGCTGTCGAGGGCGACGTCGTTTGCCTCTGCCTCGACTCCATCCAAGCGTCCCTCCACCTCCACCCCGTCCAACTCCGACACCAACTCCAACTCGACCAGATCGCTGCTAGACAAGGCCGCGTCTTCACCGCAGCTTGGATCGCCGGAGAGGAAGAACGGCCACTTTGACTGGCACAACAACCCCACGCCAGCCATGGTTGCGCACGAGACCAAGCTGGCTGCCGGCGAGCCATTTGCCCTGCCCACTGGATCGCCATCGAAACGTCGTCGTGAGGCCAGTCATAATGCGCCCTCCAACAACCCGCTGCTCAACACGCCGAGACGATCGAGGATGCAGAGCAGCGGCGGCTTCCTGCCCAACGGTCATCCGGCTTCCTCCCTTGCTCAAGATCTGGGTCTCACAGCACCACGCACGCCCCGCTCGCGCCATGCATCCGGCCGCCATGTCTTTGCAGTGCAACCACAGCCCTTCGGCGGGGAGCAGGATCAAGCAGAGCGAGACCGTGTCGCCAACACCCTCGCTGCACTGGCAGAAGCACGCAACGCCAGCAGTGGCTCCGACTCGAGCTCCAGCAGCGACCGACCCCACACGCCGCCGCCTTCGCAGCACCAGGCAGGTCTCGGCATCGGCTTCGCCAGTCCCTCCGTTCGTCGCAACAGCACGTTTGCGCAGCCGCACAGCAGCAAGAGGCACAAGCGCAACGTTTCGTGGAGCGTCCTGCCCGCCGAGCTGCACGAGGAGGACAGTAGGAAGGCCGCCGATGAGGAGCAAGCTGAGGCTGAGGAAGGGGAGGATCGGGCTGCAGCGGACTACCTTCTCTTCCTCGCATCGTCGCCGTCGCCATCGTCGATCAAGCGTTTCAGCGCCGACACGGAGACCGTGGGCACCAACGGCATCCTCTCGACGCCTGCGCAGACATCTCTGTGGGACCCATTCAACAGCAGCGGTGTCGAGCATTCGAGCGGTCGACGCAGCCGAATGCAGAGCAGCGCCGGCGGCATCCACGGTCTCGGCCTCGGTCCGAGGCACACCAACCTCTCGTCGTCGTGCACCCCGCTCACCCCGCCGCCCTCTGCACGGAAGCACGTCCGCGAGAGTGTCGGCGAGATGGTCGGGCTGGGCTTCGACGCGCACACGCTCTCGTCTGCCACGCCTTCGCCCTCGAAAGCCGCCGCCAACGCCGAAGAGTACATGCTGCAGCGTCGTTCCTCGGGCGCTGGTGCACGCTCACCCCGCACCCCGCCATCGACATACCTGTCGTCGAGGCAGTTTGACAGTGGCAGCTTCATGCCCTCCACCCCGCCTAACGCTCCCGGTGCTCCTGGAGGAGATACGACATTCCACTATGCCGACTTTGTGAACGTCTCGCCTAGCCCACAGCCGCCGTCGACGGGCAGGTTCCCGGGTGCGGCCAGCGCCTACCTCGGCTACGCAGCCAGAGGCACGCCCACCAAAGCCAACCGATACCGCTTCGATCCTAGACACGCCTGAGCCTCTCCAGCTTGACACGGACTCTGTTACCCGATCTGTACACCTATAACATATATCCCCTTTGCCGGCTCCGATCGCCTACTTTCTCCGTCTTTAAGACCCTTATACCTAACACCTTGCGCTGTATCTTTATACTTGTCTGTATCCCCAGTCGTCAATCGAGGTTCGATTGTGTCTTGCTCTAATTTCTCCGAAGCAATGCTTCTGCGTTACTGCGTGTCGTAGTCGACGGTGAAAGTATGCGTTTGAGGCCGGCGATCGATCTGGCGGAAGCCTTCGGAACATCGTGGGTTCCGAAGCATCGGATGTCTCCGATGTCAAGCCATGTGACCCGCGGGCGATCCGTTGGAAGAAAGTGAAGCTTCTCAAAGCCGAAAAAGCTGCTCAATCTGCCCGGTGTCGAGCGTGATAGGCGTATGTATCATAGGCTTCCGACATGCTCCATGCGTCCGATGTGTGGGGAAGAACAAAGTTGTTCCAAGGCATGAGCATACGAGATGAGTGATCTATGAAGGCACTCGGTGCAGGGTCATGTGCAGGCACGTCCGTGGATGCAGCAACCCGAACCAATCACGCATCGGTAACGTTTGCAAAGCCGATATTGTTGCACCAGGACCAATGAGCATGGTGGACCGCCTCGTGACAGACGAACGAGCGCGAGGCGATTGGAGGGCCCCAGTTGAGCCGCTGCAAGCGCGGTCCATTGCCAAGAAAACTTTTCTATCTTGCACCGCTAAGTTTTTATGCAGATCCCTGTGAGCCTGTCGCGGTCACGAGCTCAAACTTTTTCGGACCAGAGGAAAAGAGGGTTTGCGGCGAATTGACCGGCGTAGCACGAAGGACCACATGGCGTGCCTGAGCACGATATATGATTCTATGATCTGCTTTCGTCTCGTTGCTGAGGCTGAGGCTAGCTATCACTGCTTGCGGGGAAGATAGACGGAAGCGACCCGCAACGATGACGATGAACGCCTCCTCGAAAGCGGCAAGACACAGCGTGACCGCTACATCCGACGGTCGTTGCAACGGACATGCGTTACCAGTTTGTCTTGGCAAAGCCAATTAAGGAGATTTTTTCGCGGAATGACATCTTTCGTCGTCCGACACTGGCCAAGTGCCTGCATGTCAAGCGCGGACAATGAAAAAAAAGAGAGAGAAAAAAAATCCGGCGTCCTTCTCGTGTTCTGCGTTTCCCATGTGACCTTTTCCGCTTCGGGAGGCATCCGACGAGTGCTGTCTACTGGTCTAGGAACGCACTCTTGGCCCCTCATGCAAGACCTGAACTTGGCGAGCAAGAGTACAGCACAGTGAGCCTTAGCGGCTGTTCCGCTTATCAGTTGTCTTTCGGGTTGTCTGCAAGGCAGTGTGTGGGAGAAAGTCAACCATCGACGTCGGAAGAGAAAACGTTCCCACAGCCGCGCGCAATCCTTATCGGCCCCACGCTCATACCCGTCGTCGTGGTGTTTGCTGAGAGAAGGCAGGATGAAAGCGAGATGAGAGGTCTGGTTGTCGCGCACGCAATCGCTGTGCCTCTCGCTTAGAGCACGCGACCTTGGAAGCGTTTTTTTGTATCTCGACAAAAATGCTTGGGCCTGCCCTTAAGAAGATGTCTTGATAGCGTTGCTTCGAGGTTGCTTCTTGACCACATCCTCCCCCGGACATTCGAGCAAGATGGCGTCCGTCGACCCCGCCCACAACCAGTCCCCCTATACCCAGGAAAAGGCCAGCTCCTCAGGGAGCGAGGTCAAGGGCTACGACAACGATGGCGTTGCTAAAACCACGCCTTTCCAGGAGGAGCAGAATCCCGAGGAGCGCCAGCTCCACCGTGCCCTCAAGGGTCGTCAGATCTCGATGATTGCTATCGGCGGTGCACTCGGCACGGGTCTCATCATCGGTACCGGAACTGGTCTGGCCAACGGTGGCCCAGGCTCGATTCTCATCTCGTATACCGTCATGGGTTTCTGCTGTGCCGCCGTCATGTCTGCGCTCGGTGAGATGTCGACCTACATGCCTCATCCCCGTGGTTTCGCTGGACACGCTACTCGATTCGTTAGCGACGAGTTTGGTGTCGCTACTGGATACAACTACCTCTTCAAGTACCTTGTAAGTACAACCTACATTGCGATGCATCGTGCCCTTGTCACTCTTTCGATGCCTCTTCCCGTCCACGTTGGCCCTCGTTGGCGTGACAGCGAAGGACGAGACCTCGCTAAGTCGGACCGTGTCGCGTGACATGCACTCAATGACGCACGCGTACATGCCGCCCACTCGTTGCCATCGAGGCCTAATTCGGGGATGACTTCATATCCCGTCAAACAAGAGATGTGGGCTTGTCTCGAATTGCCACTGACTCATACTCAAACCTCCTCTTTTCTCGAATCTCCTCCTCTTCTCCTCTATCTTCTCCCCCTCCTACACCACGTCTTGACGTCTGACCCTATCCTTCCATGCTCTACAGGTCGTGACCGCCAACAACATTAATGCTGCTGCGCTTGTCATTTCGTTTTGGACGCAAGGCCAGAACCTCTCTGGCGGTATCTGGATCGCCATCGTCACCGTTCTCATCATCGCTCTTAACTTCGGAGGTCCCAAGTGGTTCGGTGAAGTCGAGTTCTGGCTTTCGCTGGTCAAAATCATCACCATGACCGGCTTGATCGTTCTTTTGCTTGTCATCGACCTTGGTGGCTCCCCTACTGGAGACCGCATCGGATTCCGCAACTTCCAAGACGGCCTCGCCTTCCGTTCCTACCCTCGAACCACCGGATCTAAAGGCATGTTCCTCGGATGGTGGAGCACGACTGTCACAGCCCTCTTTGCCTACACTGGCACTGAGATCGTAGGAGTCACCGTAGGAGAGGCCGCCAACCCACGCAAGTCGGTTCCCTCGGCCATCAAGAAGACCTTCTTCCGTATCGCATTTTTCTATATCATCGGGGCTCTTCTTATCGGCATGGTGGTTCCGTCCAACGCTCCCGAGCTTCTGGCTGCTAACCGACGTGGAACGTCGGCTGCTGCCTCTCCCTTCGTGGTCGCAATCGTTCGAGCTAGGATCCGCGTTCTCCCGGACATTATCAACGCAGCTATCCTTATTTTCTGCATTTCCGCCGCCAACTCGGACCAGTACATCGCCGCACGAACGCTCTACGGTCTTGCGATTGACGGCAAGGCACCCCGAATCTTCCGCCGTGTCGACAAGCGCGGTGTTCCTTACGTCGCTCTCTCGGTGACTGCGCTCTTCTGCGGCCTTGCTTTCATCAACCTTGCCTCGGGCGGTCCTCAGACCTTCTCGTACCTCGTTGCGTCGGTGACCATGTTCGGTGGTCTCACTTGGATCTGCATCCTCATCTCGCACATTCGCTTCATGAAGGCGATGAAGGCGCAGGGCATGGCGCGAGAGTCGCTCCCTTGGCAGGCGCCTCTGCAGCCGTATGCGTCGTACTTTGCCGTCGTCTTCACCTCGATCGTCGTCCTGTTCAAGGGCTGGAACGCGTTCCTGTTCACGTTCAACTGGCGCACGTTCGTGACCAACTACATTGGTCTGCCCATCTTCTTCATGATTTTGATCGGATGGAAGCTGTGGCACAAGACCAAGATCCTCGCGCCCACCGAGGTGGATCTGCTGACCGACGTCAGGGAGTTCGACGAGCAGGACGAGTTGATCTGGAAGGCCGACGAGGAGCGTGCCAAGGCCGAGATTCACAACGCTCCCGTTTACAAGAAGGCTTGGGTGTACGCTAAGAACTGGTAGACGGACCAGAGAATGGTTCCTACAGTACAAGAGACTGTCGGACCCTCCCCTTCGGACTGGATATGCAATACCTGACGTGCTTTGTCTTGTTTTCTTCATATGCGTGACGACTGACCGGAATGAATTGCGGGAACTGGTGCATGCAAGGTCGCCATGCATGAAGCGCTGCATCTGATATGAAAGGCATGCAGAAAGACCGGAGATCCCGAGGCAGAAGGGAGACAGATTTGAGTGCTGACAGCTTCCTCGCTAGCGCTCTTGCGAGCGCTTCGGCCTCGCCGCCAACCCTCAAATCTGTCTCCCTCCTGCCTCGGAGCGAAGTGGATCCGACCACAATCCCTCAATGGCAGACTTCCACATCATCGCTGTCGTCCGAATGGCAGGTGACATGCATGTCCATTGAACGGGCTTGCCCCTCAGCTCAGATTCTAGAAGAAGCAGCCGACGTCGACTTTGCGATCCACTGATCGTGTCTCCTACACAACTCGCGAATGATGTCCTCTTCTAGCTCCTTCTCGCCTCCCTTACCGCCACCTTCTATCGAGTTGCTCTCTTGAGACGAGTCCGAGTCGACCAGCCGCATCCAGGTAGCTGTGAATTGCTGGTCGTCCACCGAGATGTCTTTTGCCGGTCTCTTTGGCCCAGCCTCTTGCTCTGATGAATGCACTGGGTTATGCGCCTTCCTCTCCACAAAGACAACCTCGAACTTGCGCCTATTCAGATCATTGCCGATGACCAATTGATGTCCGTACCTTTGTAGCGCACCCACCGCCTTGGGGATCAACAGCTTCGGGTCCGTCTCGAGCTTGAAGCTGACCAAGTAGCCTTCTGGCACCCACTGCTCCACCATCGGCTTCAACACCTTGGGCACCTGGTCCATCTCGATCACCAGTGACCCTTTCCCAGACTGAATCTTGTGTTCCGGGACACTCGTCGAGGGGATGAAAAAGTCGCTGACCGCCGCGGCGAGGTAGTACATGCCATACCTACCCAGTGGCTGCATGACACGCGACATCTCGCGGAGCAGCCAGAGGTAGTCATTGACCGTCACGAATGGTACGGTGTGCAAAAGACCGGAGGTGCGCGCGTGGTGGTAGGCGGAGAGGATGGGGCGCAGATGCGCAACGTGCTGCTTGAGGACGGTGATGTTGTCCTCGCCCGAGGCCGAGGCGGGCGAGTCGGTGTGCACGTGCGTAGCCGGATCCGCCAGAAGGTCGAGGAAGGGGTTGGTGGTGTGACTGTAATGTCGCGTGTAGGGCGCAAGCGAATGCTGGCGCGACATGAAGATGACGGCGTAGCCAGCGGAGAGGAAGTATTCGGCGGAAGTGGCGCCGCGCGTGCCGGCTGAGAAGTTGTCCAGGAAGCGAACGACGTTCTTCTCGAGAGGGACGGTGGTGCCGCCAGATGTGACGAGGACTACTTTGCGACCTTCCTGGATGTGACGCTGGACAAACTCGGACGCTGCCGATGCGAGCTCGGAGAGGTTGGGTGGAGGTGCCTGCGTCTGGAAGAAGCGGTCACTTGACCATTGCGGCGATGACGAGGAGGATGCGGAAGGGTCCGACATGGTGCTATGTGGCTGCAGCTGAGAGTGACGCGAGCTAACGAAAGTCGTGACTGAGTCGCAAGGATGCAAGCCTGGGCGCTCCCGGAGCGTGCCGAGGTGAAGACTGAGCGACCTGTCCGAGAAGTCTTGCGCGTTCGGATGCTTGCCTGATTCTTGCCTGACGAGAGGTACGATCGGGTCCGTCTGCGAGAGAAGGAGAGCGCGCTCTGTCTAGCTGGTGTCTAAGAAGTACGTTGTGAAGGAGAGAAGAAAAGGCTCAATGGCAAAGTGCGGCTCGTGCGCTGTGCGGGGGACAAGGCCGAAGTTTTGGGCTTTGCTCCTCGCAGTGTGACTGTGGCTTGGGAATTTTGGTCCAATTGCGGATGTTGCGAGAGAGTGAGCGTTGGCGGTGAGTTTCTTCTTGCGCAAACGAGCAACGCGAGCCAAATCTCGGAAGTCGAGTATCAAGCCGATCCTACAACTTTCTATCCAGCACGCTCAAGAGGCGCGTGCACCTGGCTGACAGATCGCTCGTCGGTCACACCCCTCGACCGTCACACCTACACACGACTCAGCCACATCGATGCCTGCGCGCTTAACAACTTTTGATCATTGATCCCACGTCGTCGCTGCGCATTACCAACAGCACTTCTCACAGCCGGTCTCCACACGACGAGCCGGTACACCTGCAACAATGCCTCGCAAGAAGGTCGTCGACGGCGGAGCGCCCGGTTCTTCATCAGCGGCAGCGACATCATCACGTCGTCATGGCTCCTCTGCTGCTCCTGAACGCTCTCCATCGCCTGCCTCCTCACTAGCCGGAAGCAGGATATCCAATCCACCCTCTTCACCGCATAAACCACCACCGGGTATGCGCTCAAAGCAACCCAACGCTGCCAGCATCGTCATACAGCAAGCACAACGTGCTCCTTCACCTTCACTCTCCGACATCTCTACATCCGGCTCCGAGGGCGAAGATGGTGCGCAAACCCTCAACGATGCACGACTCCGCTCCGCCTCCCCAGAAGGCGACGAGCTCGCCGACGAGTCCGTTCGAGAACCTGCCTCAGCCAGCAACGACGCCGAAGTAACTTGCCAATGGAACGACTGCGGCGAAACCTTCACTAGTCTACAACCCTTCATCGACCACCTGCACCACGAACATATCGGCATCCACAAGAGCAAGTACATGTGCGAATGGACGGGATGCATTCGCAAAGGCAAACCTCAGACATCGCGCTTTGCGCTGCTCAGCCATCTTCGAAGTCATACGGGAGAAAAGCCGTTCACGTGTCCCAGACCTGAATGCGACAAGAGCTTCACCAGGTCGGATGCGTTGAGCAAGCACATGCGCGTGCAGCACAACATCATCACTGCGGGGTCAAGGAAGGCGGCGGCCTCTTCAGCGGCGCAGGAGGACGGCGTCGAGGATGTGTCTGTGCTGGCAGACGAGTCTGTGGCGCCTGCCAAGGCAGGGGCTGGCGCAACGGGTGATACGCTCGGTGATGAGCTGCTCGAATTGGCTGGAGATGAAGGCGCCGAGTTCGGATTGGCAAAGGGTGCCGGAGCGGACGCGAATTTGTACACCATGTCGGCGGAGGAGCTTGGCATTCAAGACCGCCTCCCCGCAGACAGCGATTCCGAGGAAACCAAACGCAGCGAAGCCATCCTCGGTCGCGCACTGCGCACGTGGTCCAAGGACATGCGGGACCGTGAGCGCGATCGCAAGCTGCGCGAGCCCGCCTCACGACCACGCAACGGCGCTGTTGAATCGGAAGACGCCGTCAACGGCATCGCCTCGACCAGTGCAGGTGCCAAGCGGGCGCGTGCCAACGACTACGACAGCGACTCGGGCGACTCACTCCCAGACGTCTCCGATCTTCGACGCACGCGTCTAAGCACGCGCGCCTCGTCCGCCGCCAACGGCGGCAGCAACCGCCGTCGCTCGTCGCGCTTCGACGCTGCCGATGATGCCGAAGACGACTCGATGGAGGCTGCGCAATCCGCCATCCGCCTCGCCCGCAATCGGTACCTCGTCGAGAAGGCGAAACTCAACTATGCCCGTTCGATTAACGCACGCCTGTGGGGACACCTCGAGACGCTCCAAGCCGAGCATGCGGTGGTCAAGCGTGAGTGCACGGCGGCCTTGGAGCATGCACTGGTGGAGGAGCTGGGTCAGGACGTGGATGCCATTTTTACGCCACCGGCGTCGCCCAAGGCGCTGAGAGCTGAGGTGGAGGAGGAAGAGATTGCTGCGAGAGGGACGTTCATTGATGATCAGGCGGCGGTGGGAGGCGGAGGACGTGCTGTTCTTGCTGCGTGAATGAGTGCAATCAAGTTGATTGAGGGTGATTACGAGTTGCGTGACTGACCGACTGTGAAGGATGAGTGACCACTGATCAATTTGAGACGCGGTATTGCGCCGTAGATCACGGTGCCAGCATGCGCCAGCAACGGCATGGCAGAGCATCTGGCACAGCCCGAAGAGGCAGAGACACGCCGGAAGTTTCGCGAGCACGCTGGCTGATGCCAACGCTCGAGCCAGTGACCCTCGTGGGGATGCACACGGCCCTACGGCGGTGAAACGTTGTTGTCCTCTTCACGCTCGCTCGCTTGCTTTCAAGTCACTGTTCCCTGATCAGAGTTCGTTCAGGATCACACCTCTTCAGTTGGGATAAAATATAATGTTGGAAGACGATGTGCAGTCTTTCGGGCTAGACATCCATGTCAGCGTGCTCTGTGGACGATTGTGCCGTCTCGAGATAGCTGATGACGAGGGCAGCGGCGTTGATGTTGTTGGCAGTAACGACGAGATACTTGAGGAGATAAAAGATTGTTGCTGACATATATGTATAGTCCTACCTAGACGTCCATATCGGCATAGCCGTGTTCATGTGCAGCTGTCTCCGTTCCGGCTATAGCCGGCGAAGCAAGCGAGCTTCCGACCTTGCTGCCCCTCCTTTGCGACCCGAGATTGGCCTGCAAAGCGGGCCAGTCGGAGGAGAAGGTTCGGCGATGCTGCTTCTTGCGCTCTTCCCGGGACAGCGCGGTGACGCCGAACAGGGCGGTTGAGGAGGACGACGAGGACATGGCGCCTTGCATCGAGCCCGGTCGGGATCGCTTATCGGCCGTGTCGAGGCGCGCGGAGAGGCTGCCGCTCATCGGAGCACCACCGAAGCTGAATCGGTTCGCGTGATTCTCGGCGGACCGGGAGGTGGCCATGGCTGGCGATGCTGGTGAGAGCAATGTCGTCGGTGGCGGCCTTCCTGCGCTCAAATGGCCGCTCGCCATTGCCGAGGCGGCAAGGTCAAATGATGACGACAAAGGCTGTTTGGGCTTCATGAACTCCGGCGCAACAGTGGGCATGGCAGAGGACGAAGACCAGGCGACCGGAGTCCGCAGCGTCGAGCTGGCCGAATCAGGCCCAAACGATGCTGCCGTCGTTCGAGCGGTAGGCGTGCTGACAATGTCGGAGTCTGCTGCCGAGGAACGCAGAGGCGTCTGAGGAGGATCGAGCTCGTTCATCATGACATCGCCATCAGCATCGGCTCGCGGCTTTGATCCTTCAACATCGGCTTTGCTTCCAGAGCCGAGTCGCAACGCTGGTGGGCGACGACGGTTCAGCCCAGGGCTGGGCATTAGTGCACCTGCCGTAGGAGTAGGAGCAGCAGGCGGCTGCAACTGCAGCGCAGGCGCTGCCTTTTTCCTCCTTCGCTGCATCAGCGATCCGACACCGGCGTCGCCGCCGAGGTTGTTATCAGAGTCGCGTCCTTCGGCTTGATCCTGCGCCGCCTTTCGCTCGGCTGCTAGCCTCACTGCTTCGTTGAGACGCTCTTCTCGTCGCCTAGCCTCTTCTGCCGCTTCCTTCTCTTCCTCCTCCAAGCGCATCTTGCTCCACATGGCTTCGTCCATAGGCTCGGTCGACCACCCTGCCGCTGCCAGACTTGAAGATCCGTTGCTGGCCGGGTCAGTGCCTGATGCTCCAGCGACATTGCCATGACTCAGGCCTAGCATGTCTCGCAGTCGACCAGCAGCATTCGACAGGTAGCGCTCCCACTCAACCAGCTGATAGATAAGTGAAATGTTGGGAGAAATGCTCGACGACTTTTCCTTGACCATGTTGTAGCAGTCGTGCATACCGAGCAGGGTACGGGCCGCTTCAAAACCGTATCGCATGGCGGCGGCCTGCATGACAAAGGCGATGACCAAAGTGGCGCTGCGACTGACACCGCACTGGCAATGCACCAGGACCTTGCCCGGCGATGGATTCGTTTGAACCTGATCCAAGCTTGCATCATCTTGCAGAGCCGAGCATGCATCCGCGTCGGCAGCAATCTTGGCGGCGTACCAGTAGCGACTGTCGATGCCGAGCGCCTCTGCAATCAATGCGCAGCCATGGGCAAAGCCACCGTGGCCGGAAGCGAGGTCGGTCTCGTCGTGCGTCCATGGCAACTTGATGTAGCGCATCTCGCGCGATCGACCGTGTTGTGCATTGGCGGGTATTGTGGTTGCGGTCGCATTCGATGGCAGCTCGACGTGGGTGATCCAACTCTGCGACGAGTCTCGTGAATCGTCATCAAAGCTGTAGTTAGGTGAGGGCTGTTGGCTGGCAGATCCGCTCAACGAAGCATTGACACGAGGATCCGCGTACTCGCCAGACTTGAGGGTCATGAGCGCGGGCGGTGTGAGCTCGGTGGTGGCCGAGGTGCAGGTGCTTGGGGCATGAGAGGATGACGGCGATGAGGCGGTGCCGAAAGCATCATCCGACGACGAATCGCTGGTACGTCGCAGCGAGCGATACTGCAGCACATCCTCTGCTGTGAGCGTGTTGACCTGTGCAGTCGAAGAGGACTCTGCCTGAGTGTCGTGCAGAGAGGCTGGTTCTGAGGTGGTGGCGGCCTCAGCGTCGATGAACTGCGCAAGCAAATTGGGTGTAGAAGACGTGTTGCGCAGCACCGAAGCACTGATTGCGTCGCGCGGCGAGGAGGCGGCGCCGTGACCTGCGAACGTCGAGACCGACGCGGTGGTTGGTGGTGTGAAATACGTGCTGGGTGTCTGCGGCACTGCACTGATCGTGGCCGAGGCGTGCCGAGCACCGTACGGAGCTCGGGCGCTGCCGACCGAACCTGAGTCAGCATCGGAACGACCGATGGCTCTAGCAGCGCTTGACCAAGGCGTGTGTGGCGTGCTTGCGTAGACTGGCGTCGGCGCGTGGTCCGATTGAAAATCGAGAACCGTCTCCTTGGCGACATTGAGTATGGTGGTGATGCCAAGAGAAGAAAGCATGCGTGTGTCACGCGCGTTGTGCTCATCACCGAGGAACAGACCAGGCAAGATCTCGACGGGGCCTTGCGAGTAGACGCTGCGTGCGTGCTGCAAAGTGCTTCCTTTGCCGCTGAGAATGTGCTCGGACGGATCTCGAAAAGCTTCTGGTGGTCTGCTGCGCGAACTTGCAGCGCTCGTTGGCTCAGGATAGGCCGACCTCTGAGCTGGTGCTGTGCTCTTGAAAGGCATGCTCGGCCGTCTGCGCGGCGTGCCTCGAAGCGTGCTTGACAGATGCTTGACCGCCTCCGAAATGGCAGATGCTGGCGGTGCCATGTCGTCGACTGGCTCTGCTGTGGATTCAGACCGCAAGAGGGCGACGGGCGAATTCGGCATGGACCGTGAAGACTGGCCAGAGTCGTCGCCGGCCGATGGCGGTGCCAAGGTGAGCTTCGAGGGACGCTTGCGTGTCAGTTTGGACTGCGATGGCTGCGAAAGCGTGCTGGGACCGGCATAACTGGAATCGAGCGGCAGGGCGAGTGAAGGTGCAGAGGATTGCGAGGGTTGGCTGAGACCGCCAAACGCTTGGCCGTCCTCGGGAATGCGAAGGGAGAGCGAGCGGGCCGGCGCCCTGGAGATCTTGTTAGCGTGCATGGGTCGTGGAGCGAACGAGCTAGGCCCTGGGGTAGGCGGTGGGCTGAGGTCGTACTGGTCCATCTTTGTAGGCACGGCGCGGATAGGTCAAGAGGCCAGGAGAGCGAGACGCACGCTTGCTGCGCTATCAGAGGAAGCCCGGTCGCTGAGGTAGATCAAGGCCGCTCTCTTGCGCCAATGATATGGGCCCTGAGTGAGAGTGAAGCTGATTTGTCGTATGAGTCCACGGTGGGAGCGTTAATCTGTGACTAGCGCAACAGGAGCGGATGAGGAATGAAAGGGGATCGAGCGTGGGCGTTCGAGGAGTGAGCGGTGCTGTCCGGGCGCTTGAAACACGCAACGCACAAAAGAGAGCACAATTGGCTGACTCGATGCAAGGAGATCGCAGTGGGTCGCGACCGGGTTGGCGTCTTTGTACGAGAATGAGGTCCCCAATGCGAGTGGCCCAAAAATGAAGTCGAAGATGTTGTTTTGGATCGCCAGCCCACCGACACGGCCTGTACGATTTGTCGGGCCAAGAAGATGGCTGTCAGAGCCAGATACGTTGCAGAGAGGTCGACGAGTACTAAGGCGGATGAACGTTCTGAGAAGCGAGCGAGGTGGTCACACCAATAGCATGGTGACAGAATCCGAGGCGGCTTGTGTACTTTGCTGTAGCGATCGCAACGGATGATTCGAAGCCCTTCGGAGTAGATTCACGGGCTGATACCGTTCGTGGTAATTGATGCCCAGCTGCTTGGGACCGATGCGCTACGGCGGGCTCGAAGCAAGAATGCGTATGGAAAGGGGTGAGGTGAAGGCGCGACTTGAGAAAACGAAGGTGGGTCGTCGGCCGACGACGCGATGAACAGGCGCGCGAGACGTGATTCAAAGGACACGATTACGGTTGTAGTGCTGTGACGTTTGCCTGCAAAGAGGCGTCGGTGGTGATGGTTTACAAGCTGGAAGCAGGGAGGAGGGAGAGGTGGAAGTAGCTGATCGTCAGCCATCAGCAAGCAGCTGCCAACGCGGGAACACACGCACACACACACGCCCGCGGCGTATCATAAAAAGAAAGCGTGTGACTGATTGAGTGACAGGCTGGCTCAACGCTTGTCGAAGCGAGTCGGCCAAAATCGAGACTAACTCTGATGCACGTCTTTACGCCCATTTTGAATTTCTCGCGTCGCTCTCTGTGGCGCCTTCGCTTCGGTGGTTGAAAAGGGACCCTAAAGCTGACTTGTCTGTCGCAAGTGGCGCTCGCTGCCTTTGATGTCTCATTGTTCCCAATTTCAATTCAAAT
Source organism: Kalmanozyma brasiliensis GHG001 (assembly GCF_000497045.1). Classification (NCBI taxonomy): domain Eukaryota; kingdom Fungi; phylum Basidiomycota; class Ustilaginomycetes; order Ustilaginales; genus Kalmanozyma; species Kalmanozyma brasiliensis. The sequence continues at coordinate 41,871 of NW_015961964.1, read as the reverse complement.
CAGGAAGCACCCTTCCATGCCGATGGTCGGCTCGCCCTCGCTTGCCTATGGCTAACTTAGTGTGGATCCGATCCACCGCTGGCCTCCTGGTCGGTCTCAGCTGATGATCGCCCGACGACGGCTCACAAACGTGCAACGCTCAATGAAGGAGAGTGGTTGAGCTTTTCTTGACTCGAGTCGGGGCCTCTGTGGGAAGATTCGCCGGTCTCTTCTGCTCGCCTTCCTGTTCCGATGCTCTGGGAGTCCACTCTCTGGTAGCCCGTTTCCGGGTCGCCTTGCTGGCTGGCTTCCCTTGCTCTCCGCAGACTGTCATCCGATCCAAGACGCATGTCATCATTCTCACTGTCCACATCGCACTCAGCTTGTCCCAATCTTTACAGCACTCAGACCCTATATCCGGCAACACGAGGCGTCGAAGCCATCCAAAATTTGCAGCTCAATCCTTGGTCGCGGAGTTTGGAGCGGAGTGCGGTCCATACCCCGATCCAAGACCTTTGATCAACTTTCCTTGCCCGGATAAAGCATCTCGCCGCCTGCACTACGCTTCGGAACCAGCCTCAGAGGCAGACGCAAAGCTTGTCTGCGTCCTCTCGTCACCTCTCGAAGCGCTCATCGGGCGGTACTTACGTCTCGCTTACGGCTCTTCTTGCCACGAGGCCCAGCTCCGACAGGGGCAAAACGTCGCAGCCGCTGCACCGTTCCAAACCCATCCGTACCAAACTGTCCTGGCATACCTTCTTGGCGGTCTTCTAGCCGCGAGGGCGCCGGTTTATTGGTCCTGCATCCGCTGGTCAGTGTTCCTGCGCGCTTATTGAAGAAAGCTCTTACCATCAGGTCCTTTCATGTTGTCCATGGCCGCTGCCTAAACGCTGCTGCTATCCAACGAGTGAGACGCTCAAGGATCCCAAAGTGTTCTGTCATTTGCTGCACGAACCCGAGTCGAGGCTCAGACTGACGATGCCAGTGACACCGAGGCTTCGAGCTGGCTTGAATGTTTCAAGACTGCTGACTCGACGATGTGTCACACAACCTCACTTGGCTGTCGAGCGAACGAACCTCCTCCTGTTTCTAAACGCACATCTCAACTCCGCTGCCGCTTTGCGTTTCCCAACGCTCCATCGCCGTCATGATCTTGCTCTCGCAAGGATGGATCTTGCATGATCTTGTCTCACACGTATCTCATTGTTCCGCTCGGTCGTCGGAGCCACATGGCAATAGCCGCTGCTCAAAGCTTTCGCCGCAAGGAGGACGTCGTCACCCAAGTCGATGCGCGGTGCTGCGTGGCATCTTGACAAATAATTGTGATGTCTCGAGCGCTCTTTGACCGTAGACATCTTGTGTCTTGCCGAGCTCTCACGCTCTGACTCCGACGCTGTCAATGATGAGCAAAGCATGCTTGAGGATCAGAGAGCAAATCAACCATGCCGATAGGAACGCGAATCGAGACGAATCAAAATCGGGAATAGTTGACAACCCGATCCGCGCTTCCTCGAGGCTTCTCAATTTTTTCCGAAAGCTCCACTTTTGACTGCGCATCTTCAACATGATGATCAAGAAGACGCTATCTGCCAACCCCCTTCATCTCGGTCTCGAAACCATCACCAGGCCCTGAACCATCTCTGTTGGAACCGGCTTACACAAGTAGCCTTTTCGCGCTTGAGCCATCGTCATGGTCGAGATCAGCATCCAGAAGCGTCCGCTTGCTGGCGTCGAACTCGAGTCGGCTCAGCGCAAGTACTTTCGCAAGACAGCTCGCGGCAAAGTCCTCAAGATCCTCGGCGAGCGCTATCTACGTGATGACATCGCCTGCGGCAGTCGTGCATGTCAGCGCTGTCAGCATCTGCATACAGGGCTCGAGAAGCAAGCTCAGGACGGCAGCGCGCAGAAGAAGATCTTCCTCGACCCTAAGGGACTCAAAAACACCAAAGTCGATCGCAACCACTACCTCATTCTCGACACCAATGCTTTCCTCCACCAGATGGATCTCATCGAGAACCCAAGTTTCACCGATGTCATCGTATTGCAGACTGTCGCAGACGAAGTCAGGCATCGAAGTCTGCCCCTCTTCAACCGTCTCAAGAACCTGATCGCGGATCCGGATCGCAGGTTCTGGGTCTTCTACAACGATTTCGGCCGCGAGACCGCAGTGCTACAAGAAGACGACGAGTCGCCCAACGACCGAAATGATCGCGCCATCCGCACAGCTGCCAAATGGTACAGAACGCATCTGATAGCATCGACGGGGCCAGGCTCATCGACCAAGGCCAATCTCGACGTGCTCCTCATCAGCGATGACCAGGACAATGTGCAGCGTGCTCTGAAGGACGACATCCGCGCCATGTCCGTACGTGACTACATCGAAGGGCTAGACAACGCGGACCAGCTTTTGGATCTCCTCTCTTCGCGCTCCATGGTCTCCGGCTCCGGCGGCAGCGAGAAGCGTGCCGTTCTGTATCCCGAGCATCTCCCACAGAATCAGGTCACGGCTGGCATCAAGTCTGGGCAGCTTCTTCAAGGCTTCTTCAACGCCAACCCATACAACTATCTCGAGGCTACCGTCCGATCTGGTCAGCTCACACGTCCCATCCTTCTTGTCGGTCGTGAGGCGATGAATCGTTCCGTCGACGGCGACATTGTAGCAGTGCAAATGCTCCCGAAGGAGCAGTGGAAGGCTGCGACCGAAGAAGTGATCGATGCGGACGCAGCGCTGAAGGATGATGATGCCGAGGGCGATGACGGTGCAGGAGGTGCAGACGACGACATTGAAGCGCGGCTAGCCAAGAAAGAGGCCGCAGACGCCGAAGCCAACGCCCGCTCTTCTCGCGGTGAGCCTCAGCCCACTGGCAAGGTGGTGGGGATCGTTCGACGCAACTGGAGGTCGTATGTCGCACACGTGGACGTCAATTCGGTCAACTCTTCTGCTCTGTCCAGTCTCGGAGCGCAGACCGTCTTTGCTACGCCGGTCGACCGAAAGCTCCCCCGTATCCGCATCCGCACTCGCCAAGCAAAGGACCTCATGGGTCAGAAGATCCTCATCGCCCTCGACGCATGGCGGCCTACGTCTCGCTACCCTGACGGTCACTTCGTCCGCGCATTGGGTCAAGCAGAGAGCAAGGAAGCAGAGCAAGAATCATTGCTGCTCGAGCATGATGTGCCGTATCGGCCCTTCAGCAAAGCCATTCTCGATTGTCTGCCTGCCGAGGGCGACAGCTGGGTGGTGCCTCCTAAAGACATGACCCACCGCGCTTGGCGTGACAGGGTCGACATGCGCGACGAGACCATCTGCTCGATCGATCCTCCGGGCTGCCAAGACATCGACGATGCGCTGCACGCCAAGCAGCTTCCCAACGGCAACATCGAAGCGGGTGTCCACATCGCCGACGTCTCGTACTTTGTCCGTCCAGACAACCCGATGGATGCCGAGGCCGCCAGTCGTGGCACCACGGTCTACCTGGTCGACAAGCGAATCGACATGCTTCCCCACTTGCTCGGCACCAACCTCTGCTCGCTGCGACCGTACGTCGAGCGACTCGCCTTCAGCGCCGTCTGGGAGATGACGCCGGACGCCGACATCGTCAATGTCCGATTCCACAAGTCCGTCATCGCCTCCAAGGCCGCGTTCACCTACGAGGAAGCGCAGCTGCGCAAGGACGACAAGACCAAATCGGACGACATCACCAAATCGATCCGACTGCTCAACTCGCTCGCCAAGAAGCTCAAGCAGAAGCGCATGGACGCGGGCGCGCTCAACCTCGCCTCGCCCGAGGTGCGCATCCATCTCGATTCGTCCGAGTCCGCGGGTCCCATCGATGTCGAACAGAAGGAGATGCGGGAGACCAACTCGCTCGTCGAGGAGTTTATGCTTCTCGCCAACGTCTCGGTTGCAGAGCGCATCTACGAGGTGTTCCCCATGACCGCCGTTCTGCGTCGTCACCTTCCGCCTCCACGAACGAACTTCGAAACTCTGCAGGATATTTTGCACAAACGACGATCCCTCACGCTCGACGTTTCGTCCTCCGGCTCGCTCGCCGCCTCGCTCGACACGTGCGTCGATCCGAAGGACAGCACGTTCAACACGCTCGTCCGCATCATGGCGACGCGCTGCATGCTCTCCGCCGAGTACTTTTGCTCCGGCTCAGTCGCCCGCGACACGTTCAGCCACTACGGTCTCGCTGCGGGCATGTATACGCACTTTACGTCGCCCATTCGACGCTACGCCGATGTGCTGGCGCACCGACAGCTGGCAGCGGCGATCAATTACGAGCCTCTCCACCCTAGCCTCCACAGCAAGGACTTTGTGGATGACGTGCTGAAGGTTGTCAACAAGCGACACAGGAGCGCGCAACAAGCGGGACGGGCGAGTGTCGAGTTTTATGTCGGATTGAGTATTGCCGAGCGCAACGCAGCGGGTGTCAAGGGTGGGATGATGGAGGCGCAGGCATACGTCATCAGGGTGTTCAGGAACGGCCTGGCGGTATTCGTCAACCAGTTCGGTCTCGAAGGGCTCATCACGTTCAAGGACGAGGTGGAGCTGGATCAGGAGAGGTACGAGGTGAACATTCCGAAAAAGGTCAGTGGGCTCAAGAAGGATTTGAAGCTCGGCATCTTTGACCAGTGCACGGTGCAGATCGGTGTGGAGAAGGATGCGAATACCAAGAGGGGCAAGGTGAGCATGCGGCTCGTGGGTTAGAGCTTCGAGCATCGATCGCAAGGCAATGCCGATTGTCACAGTCTCGAGCGCAAAAGTCTGAAGAGTGTGAGAACAAGATCAAAAGATTGACGAGAGTGATAGTATGGAGCGATTACAGGAACGGTCAACAGTGAAACCAAAAAGAGTGAGGGGCCCTTCTAGGGCTGTGAAAGCTGAGCGGCCCTAGCTACGCTGGACGACCTCGCATCGGGCACCGTCGTCGTCATTGTTGGGGGCAGAACGAACCCAGGCCCGATCCTTCCCACCAACGGATCGTACGCCATCCTTCCCTTATCCCCTTGACCCTGCGACACCTTCCTCGCCTGCGCAATGATCACCACATTAGCCACGACGGCGGCTACGATCATGACGATCACGGCGGCCATAACGATTCTTGTCCGCAAACCTTTCTTCTTCCCCAGAGGACGGTTCTCGACGCTCCTCCCACCGCGAGTGATCATCTCGCTCGAAACGCTTTCTTCTTCGTGGCTTGGCTTGAGCGGACGCGTGTGCCAGGTGTCGAGCCGCGTTTCGCCGATCCAGTCTTTTGGAGGAGAGCGGGAGAAGGGGAACCAGCCCCTTGGGCCCGTCGTTGCGGGCGAACGGTTGAAGAAGCGAGGTGCGTCGTTGAGCTCCAAAAACGAAGTAGGCTCGTTATCCGTTGGAAGAACCGGCTCGTCGATGTCCTCCCACTCGTCATCTTCTCTCTTCCCACGAGGAAGCGGCTGGAGAAGCATCGCTCCAGATGGCGTCGGAGAGACCAGAGGACCACGTCGGAAGCTCGGGAACCAGCTCGATCGGGTCAAAATGCCACCCCATCCATCGCGTCGTTCCGGATCGGTAAGGGAAGCGGGGGCGAGAAGGAGCGGTTTCGGGGGGCGTGAGTCTCTTATCCGACGCTGTGGACGTATGCCAGGCAAGGCGGAGCGAACTGCGCCAAACACGCCGCCACTGGCCTTTTTGGTGGGTTGAGAAGCTTGCCCTTCGCGCAGAGCCGCCATCGTCGGTCGACGGACGACGCTGATCACGCATTCCCCCTCCTCCTTCACCTCAGTTTTCGGTCGCGAAGGATGGAGAGTATCGACCCCGAACCCGGCGAGAAGCTCGCCATTGGGGCTGGCGGGCGCGTTATCACCCAACTGACTCGTCTTGGGCAACGCCTCCCCCCGCATCACCACATACTCCATCATCGATTCGGTCGAAATCTTCTTGCGCAACTCCTCGAACCCCGCTGCCGCTTGACGATTCTCCTCGGCCGCCTGGGTGCGCGCATGATGTTTCGCCTCGAACCTCACCCACGTTGGCAGATGAAAGATCTTCCTCGTTGCAGTCATGAGTTCGAACTTCTCCGAATTGGGGCTTTTGACGTCGGCACCGTCGGGGGAAAGAAGAGGTGCGCAGGTGGAGGCGAACCGTTCCGTCCGACGTTTGGCTCCGAGCGCCTTGAGCGTCGCACTCAAGGGCTCGTTCTCGGGGATGGACGAGATGCTCGCCTGCGTCGGCGTGTGCAGTGCGTCGGCGCGACGAGGAGTGAGCGGGCTACCGGGGGACATGATGATGGCGGTCTCGTCTGCCAGTTGCGCACTCTGGGCGCCACGCCATCCCATACGCTTGCGAAGCGTTGCTCCGGGGGACGGGGTGAGCGGCGTCGTGGGTGAGCGGATGTTGACGCATGTCGACGAGAGGCTGCGCATGAGCGTGCGGCGTGGGAAGAGCGGGGATGAGGGCGTGGGGGATTTGTTCGTCAGCATCACGGTGACTGTTGCCGAGGGAGAGGTGAGGCTTTGCGGTCGACGCGTGGGCGTGGTAGGTGACAGGGCGGAGAGGAGACGGTTGACCGAGCTGAGGGACTTGGTGGAGGTGGCGGAGGAGATGGAGGTGGAGGAGGATCGTAGTCGGCGGGATGAGATGGTGGCGTCACTGTCAGAGACATCGTGCTTGTCGTCCAGAAAGATGTGGAAGGACGAAGCCTTGGGCGTGATCGCCTCGTCTTCGTCTTCGAAGCAGGATCGAAGAGATTTGGTGTCTGCGCCGTCGGTTGAGGCGGAGGCATTGGGAGACAAGGTCAGGACAGGGGGTGGGTTCTGAGGACGCTTCTTGGACTTGGGACGAGGCGCTGGCTGGAGCTTGAACGAGGTAGCGTCGGTGTTGGATTGAAGCATTGTGATGGAAGCAAGGACTGTTGAGGGTAGTATGGCAAAGATGATCAGGTCTGGAGACGAGGATGAAGCTGAGGAGGATTGAGGACGGGATGAGACTTCTTCTTGAGCCATGTCAGCTCTATATACGTCTTCATGCTGCGTCGCTCCATCTTAGTGCAGCTGCTGAAGACAAGTGACAAAGGAAGCATACTCGAAGGGGACAAAGGGGAGGCTCAAAGGGAGAAAGGGAAGTAGCCGCGCTGATCAAACTGTTGCGGCATGCACAAAGGGACAGATCGGCGCGAAAGAACGGAGGGAAGTCCGACATGACAATGGAGGCTTCCCTTTGTACGCAGCATGTCATGAAGTGAAGTGGGCGCAAGCGCGTCGGACGTTGCCGCTGGTATTGTCGTGTCTGCGCTGTCGCGTATGAGATCCGTGGCTCCTATGTTCATTGTCGGCGAGGCGCAAAGCGGCACGTCAATGCGTACGCGGACATGCCGCGCAGTCGCGTTCGGTCCATCGGAGTGAATCGTATTGATAAAGAGCAAAGTAGGCTACAAGAATGTCGAGATGTCGCTTGATGCCGTCCGTTTGGGGCAGAGGCACCTGTGACCGCTTATCACGCAATCCAGCTGGCTGACCCTCGTCTACTTGTTGAGCTCGGCGGAACGCTTGGCAAGCTCCTCTCGGCCTGACAGATGAGAAAGGCAAGGCAGAAAGATGATCAGCATTGGTGTCAAGTCGTGGTGAGCATCAATCATGACACTTACTAGCAGGCTCCTCAAGCTGCTCAGTGTTGACGACAGCGGGGCCGGGCTTGCCACCGAAAGCATTCTGCTTGTCACCGAGAGCGGGGTCATGGTTAGGGTCGTTGGCTGTGAGAAGCAAGAACAAAGAGATTGTGAGCGGATGAACCAGAGCTGCACGGATATGAAGCATGCTGCAAACATGCAAGCTGCCAACTTACTGGTAGCGGGGTGGGGCTGGATGGTGAAGGACTGCTCCTCGCCCTTGTTCTGGTTGTTTGCGTCAGACATGATGGGTTCGTGTGAGATTTGGTGAGGTTGCGGTCTGTAACAAAGGAAGGCTGTAATGATGATGGTCGAGAGAAAGGGCACGAGGCGTAGATAGCCGTGCGGCTGCACTGCACTGCACTGCCAGAGGCTGCTGCTTCAGGGTCCTGGTCTGCATCGTGGGTTGGGCTGAGTTCTCGCTGTCCCTTTGTGCTGCTGAGCCTGGCAGTAGAGAGCCGCGTGTTGCTCAAAAAGCTATTTCCAGCGGAAGGTCGCTTTGCTGCTTCAAAACGTCATTTTGCTGTTTCGCCTCCACCTGAATTTTGGGTCGAGATGTTAGAACGCTCTACAAACACATTCTTCAAATTCGCTCCGCCGGCTGCATTCGAAATTGCAGAGGCTGCAGCTCGGGGTTGAGGGCTGTAACTGCTTGTTTTGGCAAGAGGACCAAGACGCGAGGGTCGCGCTGCAGCCCAACCAGGGTCTCGTCTCTGTCTCGCTGCAGCCCCTGAGTCAGTTCTCGCCAAAAGATCGACCTTGCAGGCTGGGAGCACGAGGCGAGGTGTTGGTCTCGTCCTTTTATCCTTTTTGCTCCTGAGAATCGTCTCGTTTGGGCCTCTTCATGGCGCAACGTGCTCCCTTTGCTAATGTGGGGTCGCTTCGACATGACAGATCTCATCTCGAGGCGCTAAGTGACAAGTGCTCGACGACGTGTGTTGGTCTCGCTGCTGCTGTTTGAAGCTTGATCATGCAGGGTCAAATTTGGTCATGTGCGCGACAACTGCCCAATATCGGCCAATCCGCTTCTGATTGACCGGCTACTCCGCCAGCTCTCGAGACTTTGCCTCGTCACTCGCAACCATCACATTCTCATCACCCAGCCGCTCGGACTTTCCCTCCAGCCTCTGTCAGCGGCGAAGCTCGCTCCTCGCCAATCCATGTCGTGACAATATAGAGAGCTTTCTTGTCGGGCTCAGCACCCATCGACTCAGCCATGCCGCCTCCAAACGAGCTCAGGCAAGGCAGCTCGTCCGGTCACAAACACAGTCCGCCACCGAGACCTTCAAGTCTGTCACTCCGAGCACCTCGCTCTGCCAGTGTTCAGCAGCTCGTATCCAGGTGGGAGGTGCAGCCAGTTCCTTCATCCTCAGCCTCGGCTCTTCCTCAACCAGCTCCTACCAGCCCATCGTTGAGCATCAACGACTTCAATCCATCTCCAGCTCATCACGCCCTCCGTGCGAATGCGGTCAATGCCACTAATGGCACCCTTGGCCCGCTCGACTGGACCCCCAGGTATGGCCTACCACCAGACCATGCTCGTGCGTCTCCATCCCATCTAAAGTCGTCAAAGCCACAAGCTGAATCCTCGCCTCAGTCTCCTCGACGTGCAGACCCTCGGTCAAATCCTCAGCAGGCTTCTCCAACTAGACCTCATCAACGTCGTCATCTCGTCCCCCTTCGCTCGGTTCCGCCAGCTCAGACTATACCCTCGCCCATCAGCGATACCACAACAGACACTCCACAATCAAGCGTCGACACCATCGTCTCGAAAACTCCACTTCTACGCGACACTATATCGGCCCCTCTCACAGCACCTGCGCCTCGCGAGATAGACACCGCTTTGTCAAGGCGTACACAGGCTACTCACACACCTGAACCAACTGCAACAAGCACACCTGTCTTTCCGCCAACCGCTTCGTGTCCTCCAGCCTCTGCATCATCTCCCTCTCGGATTTCTGCACCGCCGCAGCCATCCCGTGCATCGATACCCATCCAGGCAAGCAGTCAACCTCCTCGAACCGCCAGACCGCATCTCGAGCTCACGATAGACAAGGATGGCTTGGGAAAGCGCTTGAGCAGCGGTCACATCTTTGACCTTGATGCCAAAGTATCCCTGGGCGCAAACACCTTCCTTCCTTCCCACTTCCGCCGTATAATTCCTGACAAAGTAGCGTCGATACCACAGCGTTCGAGTTCTCACCTGCCTGTCACTTCGCCCACAACCCCCGGGGTTCAAAGCCCAGAGGCTTGGTCTGCCGAAGATCAAAGCAGCATCCCATTGCTTCCCAAATCACCAGCCGAGAACAGACACCCAATTACGTCCGCAGTCAGAGCTGAGGCAACTGTATGGAAGGACCTCGTGTCCAACGAGATCACACAGAACCTTGTCTGCTCCGATGTTGACGACAACCTGCTCCCGGTTTCGGCAGATGATGTCTTCAGTCGCGATGCAGCTCCAATCCACCTCCCAGCCCTTGAAGAATATCTCAAGAACCCCATCATCTTTGGCGAGCCCCTCTTCACCGACTCAATGCTGGTCTGCACAGATCAAGAGAAGCAACTCTTCGGGCTGGACGAGAAGATGCTCCTGCAAGCTGCCAACGCGGCTGCTAGTTCCTCGCCATCAGGTGGGTCCAGCATCAAAAAGTCAGACATGACCAAATCTCGCTTCAGCTCCAAGCTCCCTCAGCTGGAGGTAGCTGGCGGTCAGATCAATTGTCCCGCCGTGCTCTACACCTCCAGTATCGAACCAGAAGCTGCTTCGCGAAACAATCACCGACTTAGGCGCCGTCGAGGTGCTGGTTCAGCAAAGCAGGCTGACCCTTCGTTGCGCGTGTCCAAGCCAAAGCGATCAAACCGCAGCAAAGATGCAGACGCAGACGGCGACACAGATCCATTGATGGTCGGTGTAACTGGCCTCCGCAAAGGCCAGCCCAACATCCAGGACGACGACGTGGACGATATCACCGTAGTCGATCCGAAGGAGGAGCGTGACCTGGATAGCGATGACGATGCTACCGTCAAAGCCGATGATGCCCTTGCTGCGCAAAAAGTGGCCAGCCGCATTTCTGCTCGTCTCTCTGCCAGTCAGAATGCTGCAACTCGCAGCGCCATGTCTCATCCGCCCTCCGAGGGTGTATCTAGCAAGCTTTCCACACAGTCGGATCCAGTGACACGCACTGAAATGTTCCCGCCTCTTATGCTCCTCAAAGACAACAGCCTCGACGAGCTCAAATCCAACGCCATCGGCCCTCGAAGACCGCCCGGTGGGATCTGGGCGGTTGGTTGGCTCGGCATCATCTTCGATACCGTCATCGGAGTCGAGGGAAGCACCTTTGCCGCCGGAATTCTACGTCTGGAGTCTCTGCGAGATCTCTTCCAGATGATGACAGTCCAGCTTCACTTTCAGCGGTATTTCGCAAGCAGCGACCCGAATTCCACCGCGAGCAAGATCTTCAAGTTCCTCCTGCAGACGATGCCGGCCGTCCTTGGGTTCGACCTCGTCTCCGTGTTCGGCTACGCCGTCATCTTCTTTGTGGTCTGGATCGTCATCACAGCGCTGGCTCTGTGGCGCTTTTGGCGCATGACCAAAGCGCACAATCCCAACAAGACCGTCGAAGGCTACGACTCGCAAGGCTGGATCTACAAGAGCGCTTCTCGAGGCACCCGCTTCGCCAATACGTGCCTCGTGTTTGTGCTCGGATTGCTCTACTTGCCGCTCAGCAAGCTGGCCATCGATGCAATCGTATGGTCGAGCGATTTCTGGCCCGTGCCAAACCCATACAAGGGCGGTATCGACCATCCCGATCCAGGACCCTTGCTTGGCGACCCCGACATTTGGCATGCTCCTCTCGACTTCTGCTACACCACTACGATGCGCAAGGACGAGTTCAATTGGGCCTACATCATCATACCCATGGCCGTTCTCATCATGATCTTCTACACGCTCTGGTACCCATACAAGCTCATGATGACCATCAGAGATATGCTGCCCAACGTCAGTCGCTTCAACGAGCTCGGACGGAAGCGCAGTGAGGAAGAGATGCAGATCTACTATCATCGCCTCTTGAACCGCGACAAATCGCCGTTCAACTTTCTTTATAACTCGTACCATCGCCGCTGGGGCTACTACAAGCCGCTTTACATTTTGCTGTTCAAGCTCTCGAACCTGCTCATCATCGGCGTGTTGGCCAAGGACAACTGCCTCTTCCGCTCGTTTCCGACAAGGACCATGCTAATCGTGCAGCAGAGCACGCTTATTGCCGTGATGGCTTCGTTGCTTGGCGTACACCTCACGCTCAAACCCTTCGTCGACAAGATCGGCAATCGGTCCGAGATGGTCTCTCGTATCGGCTATGTGCTGACGGCTACCATCGGTCTGCTGGTTGCTCTCAACATCGAAGGCTCGACAGTCTACAACACGACAATCTTGTACATCATTCAGGGCTTCACCTACAGCGGCAACATCTACTTTGCTGTGGTCGGAATGTCTTTCGTTGCGCATCAGGTCAAACGCTGGCAGAGCCGCGTCGACTACACGATCGATATCTTCTCGCCCGTGCTCGACATCACCAAGCACATCAAGCGTCGCGTATGGGAGGAAACACTGTCGATTCTCATCCTGTGCGGTCGCGAATATCACATGCCACTGGATCAGACCATTGCCTTTTCCGTGTCGGACGAGGACAAGTGGCCGCCCTACTTGATCGACTTCCAGGGCTCTGTAGCCGAGCGTCACATCGAAAACCTCAAGATCGTCAAGCAGATCGGAATCGAGGCGTACCGGACTGAAGTCGATGTCTCACGCTCGCAAGAGGGAGTCTATCGACAGAAGCTCCTCTTTACGATTCAGCGAGATTTTGCAGGTCTCGATGCCTACTGGCGACCCCAAGAGCCGCCCTTTCCGTCCGGTGTCATGTCATACTTTGGCAAAGCCTTCCTTGTTCCCTTTCCACCTACTCTGATTCTCAAGTACGACGAGGGTGGCGACGCCACCGTCACACTCACGCGCATTCAAGAATTCGAGGCGTACATCGAGCAGAACTCAGATCCCGAGGTGACGGCCAAGAAGATGGTTCGTCAAGCTCTGCGTGCTTTGGACGGCCAGACGGTGTTTTGCCCGCACGTCGAGAACATCCAAGTCGGTGATACGACCAGCGGCATGGCATTTGTCGACAAGATGTTTGGACGCATCTCGAAGCGTCGCAAAACAGTGCCGAGGTTCGGCGTGCTGGGAACTGCAGGAGGCAGACGCGACAAGTACGTCCTGGCGACGCCCATATCGTACGTCGAAGGCACGCTAAGGATCGAGCGTCGGAGCGAGTTCGACTGGGCTGGCTACAACTTTGACGGCGGATTCGAGGTCTCGATCACCTACGAAAGCGGCAAGATGAAGGAAGCTTCTGGTGCCATCAGCATGGTGCGCAACCTGGTGCGAGTGAGTGCATCTCGAGCCTTTGGTCTCACCGAAGATTTTGAGATGAACGCTGCACTCTCGCGCTTCTTGCAAGCCAACGAGACGCTCATCGCCGAGCGAGTCCCCTTGGTCGAAAAGCTGCTGCGCAAGTATCGGCGCCATTTCGAACGCGAAGCGCAGTGGAAGGAGCGTGTTTTGCCTTACTCGTTTTTGACGGACGTCTTTGACAACGATGGACTCAGTCCTCTCGGGTTGCGTATGGCGCTGGTCGACACTGGATGCGGACGGAGCATGCGCAATCTGCCGATCGAGTACGAAGGCAGCATCACGCTCATGTACGAGCGTCTTGCTGCGATCAGCCGCTCGCCGGTGCATCGTTTCTGGTGGATCTTGTTCGACGAGATCTGGCGACTTAACAGCAACGACTACAGCCAGCTGAGGAAGTACCGACGCAGCTTCTCACCGCAGTACCCGACGTCGATCGCGTATCGGCCGATGCCGAGGCAAGAGCTGGAGAAGTTCTTGCAGAAGCGCGGATTGTGGAAGAAGAAGGGTGCCAAGGGCGGACCCTTCAATCGAGGGCTGCTGAATCGGATCTACTTTTACCTCAACGAGATCGTCTTTGCTGGTCATCACGACGGCAGGGCGCTCAACACGAGGCGAGGATGGTCGGACCAGCAGCAACGCCAGCGCAAAGGCGGACGCATCTCCGATCCGCAATCGGACAAGAATCCATTCCTGGACCCTGTCGACTCCGACCTTCGTCGAGCCGCGACGATCAAAGTCGGACTCGGACACGACGCAGCGCACGCTACACGCCGAGACTTTTCCACCATCGATGACAAGCCCTCCGGGTCTCAACTGCCGCAGAAGGATGCCCTCGATCCTGGGTCGCATCACAAAGACGACCCTTCGTGGGGCATGACAGCCAACCCGTCCGTTACACCCTCGCACTACACCGGCGGTGGCACAGCCTATTCGAACGGCAGCGTCGTCGTCCGCACCGCATACAGGTGGGAGCAGCGCATGGACGGCTATGCTACCGACACGCGATGGCAGCGGTTCAGGGTGAGGGCGTTGCAGTGGCTGTCGTTGCATCCCGTGGTGGTCAAGTTCGAGCGCGAGAAGCTGTATCTGTATTTGAAGCTGGTGGATGGGGAGGCTGGCGAGGGCCAGAGGTATGAGCTGATGAAGCCGATCTGTAAGCGACCGGATGGCGAGGTGTAGCGGATCACAACGATGGACTGGTTGAACGACCTTTGTATGACTAGAGAATGCGATAATGCGAGATGAAGAATGGGTATCGTGCAGTTGGGTATCATTGTTGTAGTGTGTGGTGAGAGTTGGACTTCCTTTCAGCTGTCTCTTGGCCGTGACGAGGACGATGGCCGGGTTTGCACGAGCTTGCGTTTGCCCGCTGCTGCAGAAGAAGAGCGTGACTCTGCCTGCGTCTGTGTTCGCATCTGCCTCAGAAAGGGGTCCTGCTTCTTGACCGTGTTGGCGACCAGCGTCGTCCGCAATCGCTGTGCTGCAGTCGTCGAGTTCGCTTTGCTGTCATTGGTCTTCGTTGATGCAGATCCGGCTTTGCTTCCATTCGCATCCCTCGTGCGTCTCCTCGCTTCCTCCCACGCCTTACCATCTCGCACGTCCGACCTCGGCGTCCTGTGCACCAACACACTCTCCTCACTCCACCCGATCCTCCGCTTGAGTTCCAAGTCCCTCCCCAGCTGCTCCACCCTCGCGCGCTTCTCATTCCTGAACCCGCTCCTCAGCCTGGCATTGACACTGTACGGATCGCTCCACGTCCTTTCCTGCTCCTGTTCCAACTCCTCAAGCCTCTTCTGTCGCTCTTTTGCCTTTGACTTTTCCTTCGTTTGCTTCTCCACCACCGCAAACGCGTCCTGCTTCCCCTGGGCATCCGCCTTTGCTTCACTATCGTATATCGGATGCCCGCCGTTCTCCTCCGGATCCCACTCCTGCTCCTGCCTCTTGGCTCCCTCTCCAACCACATACCTCGCGTTCTCCGGGTCCGTGCGGATCTCAAACCTTCCCCCACAGGTGCACTTGCACGTGAAACCCCAGATCTTGCTACTCAGATACTCGCCCACCTGCCTCTTTTCCGCGTTGAACCGTACACCTTGGGCGATATGCCGCGCGCAGTGGGCGCAAAAAACGTTGAAGGGCAGTTCGAATCGCACCACCAGCGCGCCGTCCGGGCGGGTGCGGCGAGAGAGCGGATTGGTGGTGTTGAAGGCGTCAGTGCGAGGGTCGGAGGTGGGCGGCCGATAGCGGCCCATGTTGAAGCCCTGCATGCCGGGCCAGTGGGTGAGCTGTGCTTCGAGGGGTGATGATGGTGATGAGAAGAGATGCAGGTGCATGCAGGGTTTTTTAAAAAAGTGGAGCAGTGGGGACTTTTTTGAGATGAGGGTGTTGGTTGAGAACAACACCTTTTCTCCTCGTCCCACCGAGCACATCACACCACCATCTTTGGCGCGCTGGAAAGATGACACCCTTGTGGGCGCTGAGATGATCATGCGCAGCCTGGTCTTTCTCCCCCCACCCAGCCTTTCGCAGTTCGATTCGGCGCCACAGACGCATTCGAGAGGATGGGCGAGCTTTACGGTTGCTCAGCCGCAACCTCGAGTGGTGGCAGACGAAACGCGGCCCACACACCAGGACGAGGGCGATATCGATCTCGTTCCCGACTCAGTTGATCCAAATTACCACGAGCTCATCGATGACGAGCAGGACGACTCGCTCGCACTATCCGACGTGGCACCTCCAGCTCGCATCTTGGCCGACGAGACCCGGCCCACACACTCGAAGGATGCCGCGGTCGAGACGGTGCCCGACTCCGTGGACCCACGTTGCAGCCACGATGATCCGCTCGAGAACGGAGACGAGTACGTCATGCCCTCCGATGCGCCATTCCTCCCGGCTCAAACCCTCGCAGACGAAAGGCGACCAATCGGCAACGACACGACAGAGATCGTCCCCGACTCGGTCGATCCGCACGGCCACCCGCTCGACGAGGAGTCTCTGGCGCGATCCGAGCTGTCTGATGCGCCTGTCAGTGTGCTCTCGGAGGATTTACAGAAGGCTGGAGTCGCTACGGTCGATGACGGGGACAGAGAGGAAGCGAGTCGGGCGCTCAAACGGGTGAGGATACGGGAGAGCCCCGTGGTGGTCATCGAGACGCCTGAGCGACGGGTGCACCCCACTGAAGCTCGTGGTGTGGTTTTCCAGACAGCGAGTGGGAACAGAAGTCGCAATCAGACGGCAGAAAAGGCCGCAGGCATCAGCATGGACGAGGAGTCGGAAGCGGCAGAGGACAAGAGTCGGGTGGTGGTTGGAGAGGACAGCGAGAGCGAGGAGGAGCTTCCTGAAGAGGCGGGAGAAAGCAGTCGCTCGATTGCATCACAAAGTGTCATCCCGCCGACACAAGCGAACGATCATACGTCCGGGTCGATACCACTGGGCACAGTCGAGGCCGAGACGTCAACCATCGCGATCGTTCACAAGCCAGAACTGCACAGAGACTGGTCCGATCTGGCCTTCCTCGCAGGCATCCCCTCTCGCCTCGCAACTCACACGACAGCATCGGCACAAACAGCAGCCATTCCCGCAAACACATCAGCAGCAGACATCACAGAGTCCACCTCGGCAGCCACGCAGTCCGCGTCCTCACTCCAGATTCGACCACCTGTCCCCGCCGCTGGTGCGCCGCAAGCCACGTGCCGCTTCACATTCTTCCGACGCTCACGCGGGTCTACATCGATCGGATCCATCTCCACAGCATCTCACCTCGCACAACCTCCTGAGTCTGAACCGCACCCGGCCTCCGCTTCGATCTCCGTCGGCCCCATGCCAACCGCTGTCGCAGCCCGACCCGCGGCGCCGATACCCCACGCACCCACCCGCCTTGCAGAACCGTCCCTACACAAGCTGCCAACAATGAACGCCACTTCGGCCTCACACGACTCGCTCGCCTTTCGGGAAGACTCACTGTCCTCCCTGGCGCAGCAGTCCATCCTCCCACCGCCGACGTTGCATTTCGCATTGTCGACCATCACGCCTGTCTCGCGGATCCTGGCGAACCCCTCACACTATCTGCCCCCGACGTCCGGGGGATCTCGGGCGCGGTTTGGCGAGGTCGGAGGTGTGAGTTCCAGGGTCAACCTCCTAGTCGTAGTCAAGGAGGTGGGGGAGGCCTCGCGTGTTCGCTCGAAGTTTGCTGTCGAGCCTCCGCCTCCCGCAGCAAAATCCTTCACTGGGAGAGGCGAGCTGCGGGGTGGAAGCCGGGCATTCACCGAGGCGGCCTCCCACACTAGCGTCGTGGGAGATGGGCGGACTGAAAGGGTACAACTGCTCGTTATGGACGGGAGCATGTCCACCGTCCCGCGACTAGTCGATTCCGAGTCCGCAGAGTGGAAATTGGTCGATGAGATCGCGGAGCGGTGTCTGTTCCAAGTTGTACTATGGGGCAGTCTGGCGCGCGATTGGACCACCCCCAACCCCTCTACCTCCTCCCCTGATGCACACACTACGTTCACCCCAACCCAACTGCGACCCGGGGACGTGGTCAGCCTCACGAACCTCTCCCTCTCCCGTCTAGCCCCCTCTTCGCCCATCAAAAAACCTCCGCGCCGACTCGGACCGGGACTTCCCCCTCCCGAACCGTCCAGATTGACCCTGGTGGCGCATGCGAGCGCGGCCAACGGCGCCAACGTCGAACTGTGCTATCGATCCCAGGTGCTGACGACCGAGGATGCGGGGAGGAACTTCGACGCCGACCTAGCCGCGTTCGATTTGAGGAGCAGGAGAGTGCTTGAGTTGGGGCGGTTGTGGACGGCGTCGGAGCGCTAATGCGTCCGCATCGGGAGGATGACGTTCGTGGGTGCAACTGCGCAGCCGCAAAACGCCCTCTTTGCGTGCTCCAGAGGTTGGGCAGCGAACCAAGAATGCAGGGCACACCACTCGAAGACATGTAGACAGCGCTCATCACAAGAAAATTCCAAGTCGGCGCAGCTGCGTGGCGATGCATGCCCCCTTTCGAGGTCAACAGGTGGTGTGTAGGATTGTGAGAAGAGACTTTACGATAAGCTGGAACGAGACAGACCAAGCTCAACCACAAGGTCTGACGTGGCGACGAAGGGCCATCGGCGTCAGCCACAGCAGAGATGATTTTCTCGGTCAAATCTGCGATGAGATGGAATGATGGAGCCCAAGCAAGCTCAATCACCAGGTGCGGCGGGTTTTCGTGGCGACGCAAGGTGCCTCGCAGTCCACCAGAAACCGAGAGATGATCCAGCATGCTGACGGTCCAGAAGGGATGGAGTGAAGATTTTCCAAACGTTACATCACAAGATCGCGAATTCGACGGGAGTCGTCCAATTCGACAACTCGGACTGTCAGCAACGGCTCACACTTGATGATCGCGAACGTCTTCACAAGATCGCTATTCGAAATCAAGCCAACGAAATGTCATCCAGTTCAAGCAACGGCAGATGACTGTTAGGAACCTGTTCCGGTGGGGCAAAGCTCATCACAGGTATGCGATCTCAACGTGCACAAAGTGGACGATGCATAAAAGATCACCATTGATACTCGCATGTGACTGTCACCTTCTCCTCCATCTCCTGGCTTATTTTCACCACCAGCTGCCACCCTGTGGCGTCCCCCCCTCACCCAAATCCACACTCTCCCCTAACATCTCCCTCCCACTCGGTCCATTACTGCTCCCTGGCCGACCCATCGACCCAGGCGTAGCCAGATCCAACATGACGCTGTCCCCACCTAGATTGCTGGGCGTACCCACACCACCGGCGATCTCAACGGTGTTGCCCAACTCTTCCCCTCCTCTCGCCGCGGGCTCACCAGTGTTGCCGCCGGGGGGCAGAAACGCGCTCGCAAACGGATTATGAATCCCCGCAGCGGCAGCAACGGACGCGGTAGCGCCCATGGGGTTCTGCGCGAAAAAGGCGGGGAACTTTTCAGCCGCCTGGTGCACTGCGTATGCCAACGCGGGGTGGGCCGAGAAGGCCGCTTGGAGGGTTTGGATGTCCGTTTGGCCGGGTGCGGCGGTGACGTTGAGCGGGATGGGCGGCGAGGTGGCCGATGCAGTGGATGAAGCCGGGGTGCTGTTCGAGCCGGACATGGAGGGTGGGCCTGATGGTTGCTGTTGCGGTTGCTGTTGCGGGTGCGACCATGGGGACCAGCCGAACTGCGATGGTGCTGATGAGGAGGAGGGGGCACCTTCCGTGGTAGCAGGCACGGGCGATGTGCTCGGCTGTTGCTGCTGTTGCTGCTGCGG
The DNA here is from genome assembly GCF_000497045.1 of Kalmanozyma brasiliensis GHG001. Taxonomy (NCBI): domain Eukaryota; kingdom Fungi; phylum Basidiomycota; class Ustilaginomycetes; order Ustilaginales; genus Kalmanozyma; species Kalmanozyma brasiliensis. Next base: position 22,514 of record NW_015961964.1, on the reverse strand, counting down.
CTGGATAGGCACACCCGTCGAAAAGCGGTTGACAGCCGTGGCAAAGGCATCGTTGAGCTGATGTGCGATGTTCGGGTTTCCACGGTTGTTCTCCGTTCCCATGCCGAGCGATGGCCATCCAGATCCAGGGAAAGAAGCGGATCCTGGAGCCGACACGGACGACGCGGACGGCGCCGAAGCTGACGCCGTGTCGATCCCTCGAATCTCGGGCTGCAGCTGGAAGGTGACCGAATTGGACTTGGCCCGATTCGGCTTGTCGACCGCCATGGGCTCGTCCAGCCGCAGCGAGCCGGTCGGAATGGAAACATCAGGTGCCGAAGTCGCGCTCTGCGGTTGCGGCGAGGTGCGTCGGGAGCTGGCTGCCGAAGCGCGGCCTCGCTTCTCGTCGTACCTCGATCGCTTCTTGATCACGTCGGCTCGCATCGTCACGGGTCGATGCTCGTTGTGCAGCTTGAGATACAGTCCGCAAGCATTGCAGACCGTGTGACCCGCATCGTCCTTCCTCCACAGCGGCGTCGTGTAGGTGCCGCAGTTGAAGCACGACATCATGTCCTCAGCGCTGGGCGAGCCGGGGCGCGACGGCGATCCGGCTCTGGATCCAGGGGCAGACGCGCCACCCGGCGTCGCAGATGGCGTGATGTGGCCCGAGTGCGAGTGACTGTGGTGGTTCTTGAGACTCTTGGGTCGAGGTGTCTTGTGCAGCTTCAGATAGAGACCGCAGGCATTGCAAAGCAGCAAGTCATTGGGATCACGTCGCCAGAGCGGGGTCGATGTGGCGCCACAATTAGTGCATTGCGCCTGCGTGGGGTGCGCACTTCCGGATGCGAACGAGGCACTGGGTGTGCTGCTCCCCGCCGGCAGACCATCTGGCCTCTTGTTGTTGAGGTCCGGGTTGATGGCGGTGAAGGCGATCGAACCGGCGATGCTACGACGACCACGTCCCTTGGGCTTGGGCAGGCCATCGGCGCCGATCAAGGCGCCATCCGTCGAGTGTCTCTTCATGGCTGCTTTGAGGTTGCTGCCACTGGTGGACGGACCAGGGCTCGATCCCGATCGGCCGATGTTGGCGAGAGCGGGCCGCAGAGTCGGCGACGAAGGTGCCGAGAGCGAGTCGACGGGTCGGTCAGCACCTTGGAAGGGTCCAGCTTCGGGCGCGAGCAAGGGAGTGGTGGGTACAGACACCGATGTACCGCGCGCACCAAAGAGCGGCGGCCTCATGGCACCAGCTTGAACGGTTGATACTGAAGTGTCGATGTGTAGGTTGTTGGCAGCGCCATACCCAGACAGGGGCAGGTGAGCACCCTCCGGCAAGCTCTGAGAGTGACCAAGGTTGGTGCCGTACAGCGACGTGGCCGAATTGAGCCAGTCAGGCTGGGCTTCGCCGTTCGGTACGCTCCAACTGCTTCCCACGCTTCCCTCCGGCGATCCTTCTTTCGACTCGGGCCTCGAGGTGTTCTGAATGTGCGTGCGCTGAGTCTGTTCTGCCAGTTTGCGCATGGTTCGAAGTTCTTCTGCCTTCTTCCTTGCGAGCTCTGATGCCACCTTTTGTGGTTGGGGGTCGGTCTTCTTCCTCTTGATTTGCTTCAGCTTGGCTGGTCCTGTCGGACGGTTGGAAGTCGAAGCAGCCGTCGATAGATTCTGGGGTGCAAGCATTTCGGACACGCTCTGGTCGAAGGGAGCGTTGAAGTTGGGCAAGTCGGTGACGGGCAAACCGAGATCTGCCAAATCCATCTGCACATCCTCCATGTTGCCTAGCCCTGCAAGCAGACTGTCAAGGGGAGCATCGAGGTCGATATGATGATTGAGGAGCAGGTCTCGCTCGGCCGCTTCGATGTCTTCGAGCCTGTACCCGCCCGATGCGGTGCCCAGATCTCCTAGCCCAGCACTGGCCATGATGTGGTCGAAGCTACCCGCTGTGTCGAGCATGCTCGTGTCGGTCTGCGTATCGAACGTCGATGCAAAAGCATCGTTGCGTGTGTTGCTGAAAGAAGACTGAGGCGAGAGGGTGAGCGGGAATTTGCTGGTGGTGCCCACAGGACCGTTTTGGCGCTGCATCTGTGCGTACTCCTTGGATGCGTCCTTGTTTCCAACAGTAGTCTGCTTAAAGTTGACGGCGGGGTCGAGCGCGAAGGTGTGCTGCATCTCCTTCATGCTTTGCTTGCCACCACTGCGGAACTTGCCTTGGAGCTTGGCGACGGCGAGGGCGCGAAGCTTCTGACGCTCGACGGCCTTTTGGCGGAGTGCTTCGCCGGAGTCGGTCTTGCGGAAAGGCGGAGCAGTGAGTTCGCCAATGGCGCGACCCTTGTCACGGTCGAGCTTCTCTCCTGTGCTTTTGGAAAGCTTCTTGAAGTCGCGCCTGCTCTTGACATCGTCATTCTCTACCATGAGGTCGTGGAGGTACCATAGCCTCCAACTGAGGTTCTCGAGACGTTGACCCTGTTCGAGATGGGCGGCGACCTTGGTGCATACGCGCCATGTGCGTGTCAAAGACTCTTCATCGTGCAGGTTGGAGAAGGGGCTGAAGGACTTGTTGCCTTTGACTTTGAGCAGTAGGGGAGCCATTGTTGTTGCCGAGTTGCGACTAGGGCGTGAACACCGTCAAACAGACTGGGTTGGCTATAACGGGTGATCAGAGACGATTCTGCTTGCTGCTGTTGCTGAAGGGAATGATCAGCGGGGTCCGAAGGTCAGACTGGTGTGAGGGGCGCTAGATGAATGCGAGGAGATGCCGAGGCAGCTCTCTGCCGTCGATTTTACTGAGCAGTCCCTGCTGTGCTTCCCTGAGAGAATGTTGGCGGGAGCCAGCGATGATGGCTGAAGAGCGGTCACTGACTGCCTGGCAGAGCAGCAGCGAACCGATCTGCCCTCTGTGATGACAGAGAGACGAAGTGTCCTTGATCGGCAGTGCCGGGTTGGATGCGCCCTGGTGAGTGATACGAGTGACGATGGGTGCAGACGAGCCGTCGCAGTGACAACTAGCTCTCGCCGGAGTCGGCAGATGCGAAATCAAGCTGATCGAGGTAGAGCGTGTGTGGAAAGCGTGAGAACAAGCGACCCGAATGAAGCGGTGAATGCCCTGCCGAAATGAAGCGGATGAGCCGTCGGCGTGGTAATTGCTGGTGGGATAGGGTTAAGCTCGTTGACCGGGAGTCGAGCAGTAAGGAGAGACCGTGAGAGCACACGGCGTCTTTGTTGGAAGTGCCGGTCTGTGTGACTGCCTCTAGCTCTGGTAGCGTCGATGTAGGCAAAAGGCCGAAGTCGAAGAAGTAAGCGCAGGTCAAGTCTGCTGTCGCAAGCGTGACCGAACACGCTGCGGATCACCAAGCAAGGTCGACGAGGGTGTATCTACAGAGGCTTCGAGGGCCGCGTTGGTGTCGATCAGGGCGGGGTGTCTGAGAGTGATGGTGATCGTGAGGAGCCTTACACTGCGGAATACCACACCAAGAAAGAGCAAAGTCGAGGCTCGATCAAGTGACCGTCCATGCAGGGCCGAACTCGTTTGGAGGTAAATTTGACGGTCAGGACAGCTGAGTCGCCTGGGCCTTGGCCTTGGTCCAAGCTGCAAGGAAGAATCGTCCGCCAAAAGAAAGGGTTCAAGCCGAGTTTTTCTCACCTGCAGCAGCAGCAGGCCAAGCAGAGAGGGCGCAGCGTGTGTGTAGCCGTGAGGCCCCTCGCTTCCCAGTCTCGAGAGAGAGAGAGGCACTTAGGCGAGAGGCGGAGAGGCGGAAAAGGAGCAGCAAATTGCCGCGGGACCCTGGGCCTCTCGCCAGCCAAAAGGTTCGAGTCAACAAAAAAATTGATTGTGAGACAATTTTTCTTCCACAACCGCAGCCAACTCATAGACACCGGTCCGCGGTTGTCTGTACGATTCTACTGCGAGCAGGTCAGACGAGCATTGAACAATGAGCGGTGGATTGGTTTATTCACGGCATGCGATCAAGCTCCAGAGACGACTTTTCAGAGAAGATTGAACCCCACTGATCGGCGTGGCAGCGGGCGAGCAAACAAATGGTCAAGACGAGAGGAGAGACGGAAGCGATTTTCCGTGGTTCGCCCGCGCTGCACAAGTGCGCTCGACCGCGAGACGTACATGACAGAGAGCACCAAGAGCAGAGCGAGGTGGTCTGATGCACGCATCTGCAAGTCGAAGGTGCGGCAATCAGGCAATCGGGGCAGCCAACCAGAAGCGTCCAACCGTCAGGCTCATCTCACACCCACGCTGCTCCATCGTCTCTCTCAAGCCCAGTGCAGAGCTCGACGACCCAGCATGGCAAAGATACGACCAACATCAGATTCGAAACGTCCCTCTTGCTGGGTACCTGGCCCGCACACCGTAACCGAACTCAGACCGAATTGATTTCCTGCCCGCGTGCTCGCGTTTCGTGCAGCGGGCCGTCAAGGGTTCTTGCTCTCATCGCGAATTTTGTTGGTGCTCGAGTTGCAGCCGACCCCAGAGTTTTCCGGAGCTCGAAAGTTGGTCGTCCTTTTGTTCTGACCCCGCTTGTGCCTATTGTGTTGTCTTGGCTCGATTGTCCATGGCGAGCATCGTCATGCTGGGGAACAGAGGGAGCTCCCACGGGACACAGTCAGGATGATCGCGACAATACGTCCCTTATTGGGATATGTAATTGCAGCGTGTGTATTGGTGAGCAGCGTCCATCAGTACTGCTCTGCGTAGCGCGCAATCAACTCCTTCGTCTGCTCACCATCCGTGAGGAACGCTTCGGTGACGACGACGAAGCGTGGCGCACCTCCCTTGGCCTCTCCTTTCCGCTTTGCTCCCAGCTCTGCCACGGCCCCTGGACGCAGCGTGCACCGCAACGTCTTCCTTCCCACCCAGCCGTCGCCAGCCGCCTCATCCAGCAGCTGAATCTCGACACTGACCTCGTAGCGATCTGAAAAGTTGCGCACCACGAAAGTGTACCTCCTCGTGCTCTCTCCATCAGATGACGGCACGCTGTCGACGTGCACCACCGCAGGACACTGCTCCGCGTTGATGCGGCTCGAAAGGATGTTTTGCAGCAAACTCGCTTTCTCCTTGATCGTCTCGGCGTACAGGCTTCGCACCTGTCCACCTTTGCTTGGCGTGTCGTCGAGGCGTGGATGCGTGATGGCGCGGATTTGACTACGAAGTGGGCCAGGTTGAAGGCCGAATACTTGCGCTTGACCGACGCGTCTCGATGAGGAAACTGCCGCGTTGACACTGAAGTGTAGCACCACATCCAGGTCTCGAGGTTCCCACGAGGTGAACGCGCCCAGCCGGTCGCGTGCCGTCATGGTAGGGAAGGTGGACGCCAGCGATCGAATGCGCCACACTTTGCGTGCTTCTGCGTGGAGCGAGGGTGACCATGTGGGAGTACCCTTGCTGTCGGTGCGGGAGCCATACGACTGCTGCGACACGCGCACCTTGACACCGGATGGCAGAGGTCGACGAGTGTCTCTGCTCAGCAGCAGATCCTGCAGTTTCGTCGCCGTGAATTGCTCTCTATTGTCGTCCTCGCCTTGACTTTGTACCGCCTCGATCTGCAGCCGACCCCGCCAGATCTGCAGGGGCGCAATCACGATAGCTGGTGCTCTCTCCGTTAGACTGCCGGCGAGCTTCCAGTGCGGCCCGAGCATCGAGATTGAATCGATTCCCACTTCGTCGTGCGTCAACAAGTTCCTCGCTTCGATCACGGCTTCATGCAAGCACGCCGTACCGCGATGAGGCCTCGTAATGACACTGAGCTGTACGGCAGGCGAAACTTCCGTGGCGAAAGCCAGTCGAGACAGGTACGTCTCGCCGTCCTCGGACGAGAAGGGAAGCAGCCAAGCCAGCTTCACGCTCCCCAACTGAGATGGCCGCACGATCACTCCGATCTCCAGCTCTTGCCCTGCTTCGAGCGGGGCACTTGTCACAAGTTGAGGAGAGGTCGTGCCAAGGTGGTTCGACGTCGTGTAAGCCTCGCTGTCCGTGACGGAGGACGATCCTTCCGCCTGAAATGTCGCCGACTCTGGCTGATCGCACAACGCACGCAGATCCTCAATCCGTGTGCTGCCCTCGTTCTTGAGCAGCACCTTGAGCCGCACCTGCTCGCCCACGTACATTTGCTGCGGGACATCGAGGATCTGTGCGGTGAGCGTTGGTCGAGGACCATGAACAGAGACAGCCAAGCTGAGGTCAGGGCCGTAGACGGTCGAGGTCTTGTGCTCCTTCGTGCTGTTCAGGCGCGGCCCTTTCTTGTCCAGGTGCTGAACCAGATGGATCGTTTCAGCCAATCTGAAAGCCACACTGGCGATACGCAGACTCTTGAACTCCTCTCTGACGCGAAGCGCTACCCTGACTCGACGATGCTCGAACGGACCGAGCACGATCTTGCCAGCGTCGTTAACTTCAACTTGATCGTCGCTGAGTGAGACGCCAGCTGCGTCGTTAGACCTAGGGCCGTCGATCTGCAGGCCCGGACGGATATCGTCCATGGCGAGATCAATGGCTAACGGATTCCGCACAGCAACATCGAGCCAAAACACCTGATCGATGGGCACCTGCCTGGCCTGCGTAGACGTCTGGCTCGTAGGTCTCTTGCGTCGTTGCTTTGAGCCGTCCGGAAGCGTGCGTTCGCCGAGACCATGATCCACTAGGTCGCGTTCCAGCTTGTCCCAAACGGCATCATCGATGGCTGAAGTTGCGGAAGCGCTTGATTCTGGCACAAAGCGCAAGGCAGCGCTTGCAGTGTCAAAGATGGGAAAGGGAAGAGCAAGAGTCTTCGATCCCGCAATCCCAGCACCCTGCTCTGCTTGACCGGAGTACTTGTACGCCGTCTGGACGTCTTGGAGGAAGCGTTCGTGTTCGGCGCTCGAATTGACACTTGGTCGTATCAGCTTGATGAGATGCGCTACTGCAACATCCGAGTCGCCGTCGTTGTAGGCTTGCATGCCAAGCTCGTGTTCGAGATGGTTCTCAATCAAAGACCAGCCCTTTTGGCGGTAGATGACCGCAGCCTGGGCGTAACACCTCAGCGAGAGCACCTTTTGCCCGCACGCTTGATACTTGTGAGCAGCGGTGATGTTGAACAGCCCAAATTTGCGCAGCGATGGTTCAGGTCTTAGCTGGAGACAAGCCAGCGCAGCTTGTTCCAGCAGAAGAGGAGCCAGCACCTCGTCCGATCTTTGCGACATGCGCAGCAGGCCGGCCGGTGCGGGTCGCAAGTATCCCAGCATGCGGTATGCCTCGTAGTAGAGCAGCGTAGCCCGCAAGGCGTGGTTTTCTTCGGTGAGCGGCTCGTTAGCGCGAGCGGTCGATCGCAGACCGTATTCGTAACAAGCCTGCGCCAAGTAGCTGTCGACATCGATGGGTGCAGACCGTGAGGTGAACATGATCATCAAGTGCGACAATCCGAACATCTCTGTCGCCCCTGCGGCATGCCGATTCGCCTTGTCGTTGGCAAAATCTTTGCGTCCGAGATCGTACATGGAAGCCGCCAGCTTGTAGTCTCGTATTGTGAAGGCAAAGTCGGCAAGTCGGCGTGTCTGAGCCTCGATGGATGTGTGCGGATAGAATTCGTGCTGCTGATCGTAGCCGCCTGCTGTTGAAAGGCCTCCGGCGGCTGATGATCCACTCTTGTCGGCGCTGGACCCACTGATACTTGCAACGCCGCCGAAAAGCTTTCGAGAGGCGCCAAATAGCCTGTTGGTGAGACCTTTGCGAGAGTTGGCAAGGTGCTCGCCTGTGTGTTGAACGTATCTCTCCATGAAAGGGACGATCGACTGAGCTGTGAGCTCGCGAATGAAGCCCTTGATGCGCTTGACATCCTCCTCGTCCAGCATCATGGCCAGATCAGAGGGTATCGAGTCAGAGTTTAGGCTCCTGGGTCCAGGTGACATTGGCATCGAGGGTATATAGGGCGACCATAGCGCAGCCAGCTCAGCGAGCGGTGCAGTTCGATCGTCCGAGGCGCTGTTGATGGGCAGAAGACAGCAATGAAGGCCGTACGTCTTTTTGATTTGCTCCAAGATCTCCTTTGAGGCGGCGAGATCCGATCCTGAGGTGCGAACATCGTGAATGAGCACGTAATATTTGAGCGTGTCTGCATTGATGTACGGATGAGCTGGAAAGGGCGAAGATTGGGTGGCAGCCTCGTACAGCTTGGCGAAATCGTTCATCGGATCGGGAGAAGCAGACGAGACAGCGAGAAGGACGGCTATTGGATGACCGAAAGTCTCGTGCTTTGCTATCGTTCTTTGAGCGAAGACAAGTTCCTGGACGGCGGCAAACCATGGTGCGGTCTCTTCGAGCGAACCTTGTTGAAGCTTGACCAAAGTCTCGTCCAAGGCTTGACCACGCTTCGGCTTGTCATCTCCGTCTTCGTCCTGCTGTTGAGGCGCTTCCGCTACCTGTCCTGCGTTCGACCCGAGCCTTGGTACTTGGGCATCCCACTTTTTGATGTTGCTCGCGATCAGATGGTTGACACGATCCAGCAGCTCTTCGTGCGATTGACCAGCCGCTGATGGTCTCGGTGCGGCTTGCGAGCTTGATGAGCCGATAGTACGAGCTACATCGGGATTGAAGAGCGAGTAGGGATCGAAGCGAAGCGGGAAGCGATCGCAGATGCGAGTCTCCAGCTGCGAGGTGCGTACCGAAAGGCGCTCGACGGAAGACTCGAAAGGCCGTAGCAACGTGGGAAGATCTGGGATGCCGTTGACCTGCACAACGCGGTCGACGTCGGGACTGGAAAGAACAGCGACCCGCGGCGAGAGTGCCGCGTGAATGCGTAGGTCGCTCATGAGGCTGGCAGCGAACGAGGTCTTGACGGGTGCAGGTCCTTCCGTGACGGACGTGGTGGGGAGAGGAAGCTGATGCCTGTTCTACCGTGACATGACGGCGGAAGCGCAGGGTCGAGTCGTTGGTGGAAGGACGCTTGTCTGAGTCACGCAGATGCGCACGATGCTCGGGATAGGGTTGCGAGTGATGGTCGATGCGGGTGAGGAGGGTGACCCAGCGTGATGGATTCAAGGAAGAAGGTTCAGGGTCTGCAGGTACTTGGCGGAACTCCAAGACACGCTCAAATTCTCAGCGCCGTGGACCGTGCATGCCAAACGAGCCGGTTGGCCAGCCAGCTCGGACTCCCACACATCACCCTCATACACTCTGGTCACCATCACAGACGGCTGACAACGACCTTGACGCATCCTCTTGTAATGCGATGCGTTTACAAAGTTGGTGAGAATCTATTCAACGAATTCCCTTCGACCTCAACCGGGCGAAATGCGCCGCTTGCTCCGCTAGCAAGTTCTCCGCTTCCTCTTCCGCGGCCCGAATCGCGTCGACAGATCGCAGCAGCGATGCCGCAGAATCAGCATTCAGCGTCTCAAAATTGGCTTCCAGCTGTTGGAGGACTTCTTGCTGCGTAGCTGCGTCCAAGTCCTGTGCAAACTCCACCTCCAGCGTGCCATCTGTAGTTGCATAGATCGAAGTGCCGGCGACCGACGCCATCAACCGATCTTGACGAGTGTCGAGCTGTGCCTGTGCAGGCGTCTTTTGGGTCTCTCCTTCGCTCGCATTGACATCGGACGCCGATGGCGAGTCTCCGCGCTCCACCAAGCTACGAAGCTTGTTTTTGAGCGTGTCTCCGCCCAACCCTTGGATCAGGTCGCGGATCTTGTGAGCCGAGTTCTTGCTCTGCCACTGCGCCCAGAGCATCTGCTTCTGGTTGTTGGTCAGACCGCCTACTTGACCCATCTCACCGCCAGGATAGATGCCCGACTCGTGCGATGGAATGTGCGTGTCTGCACCCGCCTCTGGGTCCCAGAACTTCTTGCTTCCGTGTCCGGCTTGTGCCCACTTGCCTTCCTTGGGCACCAGCAGTGGATGCGCCTCGGTGGTAAACACGTACTCGTCGAGCGAGAGGAGCTCCGGCGGCGAGAAGAGCAAATAGTAGTATTTGAACGTCTCAGCAAAGGTGAAGCTCTCCATGCTGTCCGACCAAGATGCCGGCGTGCGGGTGACGTCGTAGATGGCGCTGAAGCCGACATCGGTCATGCAGTGGGTCACCCAAGAGGCAAACATCTGCCATCCACGCTCCTGCCATACCGGATCGCCTGTGATTCGCCACATGTACAGCACCGACTCGATAGTCTCGGGTCGGTTCAAATAGCTCGTCATGGCACTGCGCACGCCGACAATGGGATGACCACGCGGCTTGCCCCGTCGCGTTGTCCCATCAGGCTGGTTGATCAGCTCGAAGCGCTCCTCGTCGTCGTTGGTGTAGAAGATGAGATTCTCGGGCCCAATGCCGGTGGCCGAGCTGTTGTACGCCCACCAGCAGGTGCCCGTGACCCCTTTTGCGATGTCGAGATCGTCGGCGCGTTCCGTCATGACGCGCGAACCCAGTCCCAACATGCCTCCGCTGAAGCAAGCAAGGTGCTCGAGCTTGGCGACGTACCTGGAGCCGGAGATCTCGCCGATCGTCGTTAGACTTACGCCTGGCACCGTATCGATTCGCGAGATGAGCAGCTTCTTGGCTCCTTCTATGGCTTGCGAGTACATGCGCCCGTACTGCTTCAAGCGGCCACCGAGCAATTGGTGCTCCTTGATGAGATACTCGTAGTACGAGTCGGCCATGCCGCCGAATGTGATGGCGCCGTAGGCTATGTTGCGCTCCGGATAAAGGGTGGTGGGGAACAGCGTCTCGATGCGACCTGCTTGAGTCATGTTGTGATCGAGCCAATCGGTGGTACGCTGTACGCGGTCAAAGTAAGTGCGGTTGCCGGTGACCTGCCACAAGCGGGTGAACTCGAGGAGCAAGCTGCCCGCTTCGGCGAGCAAGACGCCGCCTTGGGATTGTGGACGTGTGTTGGGGAGTTCGGGCGTCTCCATCATTCGTATCCTGCCGTTGGGCACGCCCGTCTGCGTATCAAAGGCGGGAAGGATGAGTTGAGCCAGCTCTTCGGCACGGTCGCGCATGAGCACGTCGCCGCTCAGGTCGTACGCTGACAGGAAGCCGCCGAGATAGCGAATGGCGGTTTCGAAGACCGGGATGCGCCCATCCGCATTCCCATAGGCGCTACGAGATCCTCCCACCAGACGGAAATCGATGTCGCGCACATGCTGTCTTGCCAGATCGTACTCTTTCGGCAGATTCATGACGAGCAAAGTGTCGAGAGCATCGACAATGCTAGCGCCCCAACCGTTGAAGGGATCCTCGGCGGTTTTGGAGACGGGTCGAAGTTCGTCGTGTCCCCAAGCATGCTTCTTGTATCCCTCCCAGGCATGGATGAAGGCATTGCGGACCATTTTTTGGCGACGCGCAATGAGCTCGTCTCGCGCTGCATCGTTACGGCTTCCCGAATGCCGGCTGGGATCCTGGAAGGCATGTTGCACTTTGGCGATGGGCTCAGCTGGCTGAGCTGAGAGTTCGTCGAGCGGGGGCTTCCAGCCGTTGTAGGGCGAATGCCGCCACTCTGGCTCCAGAGGCTGCTTCTCTGGCTGGTCAGCTTGGCTCGCCTCGGTCTTGGACTGCTCCTTCCACAGGCGCGTGCTCCAGATTTCGGGTGAGATGGAAGGCGCTTTGTGCGGCCATGGAGGTGGTTGGTGAACAGGATCGCGGGAGAGGACGCTTTCGAGGTAGGTGGGAAGCTCTCCTCGATGCGGATTGGTGTCCTTGTAGAGCGAGGCTTGGGACTCGGGCTTGCCGGTCAAGCCGACTTGGCTCAATGGCGCAGGGAAAGAATCGCCACCCAGCGGCTTGGTAGGAACTGGCGCAGCGTCCTCGTTGGTGGCCCCGCTCGAGGAAGGGAACCACGAGTCAGGCGATTCGGAGCTCGATCCCCACCACTTTGACGGTGTGATGTTTGGCAAGCCTTCTGTTCTGAACTTCTTGACGGGTTCGAGGTCAAGAATAACTGGACCGACAAGCAGGACCTGTACGGTGACGATGATGGAAACGAGCACGAATACGACGAAGCCCTTGTGTTTGGCGAGCCATGAGACGAGATGGGATGAAGTTTGGGGACCGATCTGCCTCCGCGAGTTGAGAGGCAGGTACGATGCGGTAGGTGTGCTGCCGAACATGTTGTGCTGATGATGCTTCTCGTCGGCAGAAGCTGGATTTGCTCCGTCCTCGAGAGCGTCCGGTCCAGTGTGTGTCGCTGCAGTCTTTCGCAGTCGGAGCGTGGAGCCAGGTGCCTGGGGATCCAGATCGCCTACCGCGGGGCTGGAGGGTGTATGCTGGGAGGCGGGAGGGGGAGACGCGGACCCTGAAGTCGAGCTCTTCGGGTCGAGAGGCTGCTCGAGCGAGGTAGAAGATGGCGCCTGGCGAGAGGGATTGCTCTTTGGACCGGGAGCAGCCACGGTTGAAGACGACTCCGAGACAGCTGCGACGTGTCTGACCGGGTGCGACGATGATTGTGGGATGGGAGCTGTGTCCTGTGATGGCGTGTAGTCTAGGGAGTGAGGTCGGGTCGTACGTGCAATCGGCGACGCAGAGGAAGGAGCGTGGAGTTGGTGTTGAGGGTCAGCGGAGAGGTGCGAGGCGGGAAGGAGTGTAGGCGAGACCTGCTCTTGTGCGTTTGCAAGATGCTCCTCTGGCAATGCCATCAAGGCGATGTGGAATGGTGGGTGAGAAGCAGAAAGGAGCGACAGAAGGTTGAAGCATCGGACGGCGGTCGAGCTGGACAATGCAGACAAGCAAGCAAGGAGATGAAAGGACCAGTGCGTGTAAGAGTGAGTCGGCTAAGGGGGGTGAGGAGGACGGCGAAATCTGCAATTTGTCTTGGCGGCCAGGTGCCCTGCAGCTGTCACACGCGCAACGCCAGCTCGCCCTGATTAAAAGGTCTGCCGGACGTCGGAAATCCATTTCACTGTCCTTGCTGCAAGTGCAACGCGAACGAGATGGAGACAAGTGTTGCGAGAGGGCTGCTGAGGCGTTGAAGTTTCTACAGTCTACGTACAGCAAAGCGCGTGATACTCTTGAAAGTCAGGAGTGATTCCTTCCAAACTCAAAGCTTGTCCGGATACGCTGCGCCTGCAGTGACCGCCCGCACGCAGCCCTCACGCGACGACGACGACCCAGCCGGACGAGGAGGGTGTACCCCCTGTTGGCCACCTGACTGGCCCTATGCATCTGCTGCTGCAACGTCGACAAGTCCACCTTGGTCATATCAGCCTGCTTGCCGAGCTCTTGCGCACAACTTTGGTCTCGACGGAATGAGCACAGGGCATCTACTGCGTAATGAAAGCTTAAGAGAGAGAGACACGGGCTAAAATACAAGGGCGATCCAAAGGCAAGATCCAAAATGCTGACAACGAAGAGGACGGACAAGGGAAAGAAAGGCAAGGAGACGAGACAGAATGAGCTACGAGCAATGCCCGTGACAGAGTGCGTCGAGACGGCTGTCAAAGGCTTTTTGGGTATAAGGTGCTATCCGAAAGGGAAAGAGAGGTGGTGATGGTGGTGTCAACACTTAGAAAAAGTGCTGCGGGTGCGAGGGGTGCCCATGCGGTTGCATGTGTTGAGCATGGACGTGGCCGGATGACGCGAGGTGAGCGTTCTGCATCTCGGCGTTGTTGTTGAACATGAATCCGTTATTGGATGGCGCAGGATTGGGATGACGGTATTGCACGTTCCACCAGTTGGTGGGGTCCGCCGCCGTCTGCCAGTCCATTCCGCCGTGCGCGGGCTGTTGCAGTGGCGTCGAGACTGGGTGACCAGCCGACACGGGCATGTGCGCACCACTGTGGCTCGAACCGGGCTCCGACGTGCTCATCATCGATGCCGAGGTGGGATCGTGACGGCCAGATCCAGGGTGTGAGGCCTGGAGGCCGAACCACTGGTCGATCCTTTCGCGATGGAGGAAGTCACGCTCAGGCAAGCTCGACGGGCCGTTTTCGGACCATTGCGAGGCGGTCGAAGGTCGCTGCGTCGCTGTTGCCGCCCAAGCGTCGATCGAGTCGGCAATCGATGAACGGTGGTCGCCCGGCGAGGCATCCATGCTTCGTGCAAAGTCAAAGGCGGCCGACATGCCATCCGAGGAGGCACTGTCGAGCGACAAGGTCAGCGATGGTCCGGTGGGGTGAGCCACGGCGCCACCAAAATTGACATCAGACGAGCCAGCACTGCCAGCGCTCATGAGGTGCGAAGACCACATGAGCGGGTCCACAGCGGCGGTCGACCCATTGCCGGAAGCACCGGCCTCGGACATCCACTTGGACAGGATCATGGACTCGCTGTCGTCGTCGACAGCATCGCGCAGCAGGCTACCAGCGAGGTTCTCAATGGCGTCCTTGCACTTGGCGCCGATGGGGGTGATTCGACCCATGTCGACGAGCAAGCGCACACAAGTCTGCAGCAGGCTCACCCATTCGCGTGCCTCGGGGTTGCTGGGCTCGTCCAGAAGAGAGACAAGAGGTACCAGCGCGCTCTGGGTGAGGAAGTAGATGGCGTGCCAAGCCATGGCCTGGTTGTGCGGGTGCGAATCCCAGAAGTTGGAGATCGAGACAATGTTGTTGCTGGCCGTGGTGCGGCACAACGCGATCGCCTGCTTTACGGCGGGACGAAGCGCGGGTCGCGGTGCGCCACGCGAGCGAGCAGCGGCGGCGGCGACGGCGTTGGAGAGCAGGAAGGGGCGGAACATGACCATGCGGAAGTTGTTGCACCTCCATCGCAGGCGAGCCGAAGCCACCGAGAACGACGCCGGCCGCGGTCCAGCGTAGCCATCGTCCATGTATTCGGGCAGGTTGTCGATGAACTCTTCGGTCTTGAGATCAAAGGCGCGCACCTCCTCGATGGAAGGGTTGGAGCCTCGCATCAGTCTGGCCTGGAGTGGCATGCTGATCTCGGAAGCGAACTTGGCGTGGATGGCGAGCGTCGAGCTGACGGTGGCTTCGGCCACCTCGGCAGGCAGTTGGTCGGAGGTGGGCGACATGGCGGTCTCGTCAATGTTCTGAGGCGGCGCGACGTCGGCGTTGATGGCGAGGAGGCCATTGGGACGGGCCATGCTGACACATGTGTCCGCCTCCATAGCGAAGAGCGTGTACCAGATGCGTCGACCAAACTCGCGATCAAAGGCGGGCATGTCGCGAGCCTGCAATGCCGACTCGGAGTGGAGACCCATGGAGATGGCCATGCGAAGAGCGCTGCCAAGCACCATCCAAGCCGCTGCAAAGAGGTTCTTCTTCTGACAGTAGCTAGCCATCAATGTCAAAGCCTGGACCGAGATGATCTCGGCCTTGTCGAACAGGACGGCGCTGTAGAGCTGCTTGGCTCGCTCGTAGAAGAGGGTGTCGTGGTCAGCCTCTTGCGCAGATATCCTGCGTTCGAGCGCGCCGAGAGCGAAGACCATGTTGACGAGCATGGGCCAAGCGGGGGAGCTGGGAGGGCAGACGGTGCCTTGGAGCTGGGCACGGAAGGTAGCAGGGTGGAGAATGGGGTGGGATGGCAGATGGAACTCGAAGAAGGACTCGAGAAGTTCGGCGGCGAAGCGCTGGCTCTCATAGTCCCACGTGCTAAAGTCGAGGTTGTTAGGCAACGAAGCAGCGGTGGGCAGTGAGGCAGAGGTCGAGGACGAAGCTCGAGCAAGACCCTCACAAGAGATGTCGATGGCGCCGGCCTTGGCCGAGCTAGAGGTGGAGTCATGACCAGCGAGCGCTTGACTGGCAGAGATGCCAGCATTTGCGCCTGCTTGGCTTCCGGCGCTCAACTGGGAAGCAATCTGAAGCGCAGCATTGCAGCTGGTGAGGCTGACAAAGTTGCCTCCACCCAGACTGTCGTCCTCCTTCGAGGCCGAGGCAGTGGCATCCTGCTTATCGACGTGGCCGAACTCAGCATCGTCTTCGCGAATGTCATCGTCAAGCCCGTCTGCATAGGAGCGAGATCGCTTCTTTGATGAGAGGATGGGCCTGCCGGTGTCAAGGGCGCAGGCGTGAGTGGTGTCTTCGCCGGTCAAGGAGCGGTTCTGCATGTAGGGTTGAGTGTGTCGACGAAGGAGCGCGGCATTGGGAGCGGCTGCTGGCTTGTCGGAAACGGGCTTAGTGTTGGTGGTGGTCGAGTCGGACTGGAGTTGGGCGATCTTCTTCTTGGCTTCTTCTAGCTGCGTCTCCAACGTGCTGACGTACTGACGGGTGATGGGCGAACGCTTGGGAGGGTCAACATAGGCGCACGATTTGGTGCGGCTGTGGGTGGTGCAACGACCGCAGAAGGGAAGACCACCGTCGCAGCGCATCTTACGCGACTTGCACTCTGTACAGGCGCGAGCAACTTTGGCGCGACCGTCGCTGGTGCCTGGCTTGTGGAGCTCGCTGGGGTGAACATTGTCGAAATCGGCGTTGCTGTAAGGCAGGAAGGCAAACTGGCCGGGCTGAGGCTCGTTGTGGTTGATGTGGACGGGGCCGGAGCCGAAGCTAGGCTGGTTCTCCACTTTGATGAAACCCATGATGGCGAAGTGCAGAAGGTTGTTGATATGCTAAATGGTAGAGGCTGAATGGCGTGGCGATGCTAATTGTCTACTGTAAGGGAGTCTAGGTCGGTGCTCTATAGCTTGTATAGCAAGGTTGTATGCGCCATGAATCTGACTGTCCTCGATGTAAAGTGATCTACGAGAAGACGTGAAACTGCGCGATGTTGGGTGAGAAAGGGGTGCGAGCTGATTCTAGAGTCGAGGACTGGAAGAGCACGATGTAGAAGGCGATAAATCAGAAAGAAGGTAGCGCTGCAAGATAGCGCTTTTTGGGTGGCAGTCGAGGAAGAGACCGACGCCGTCTAGTATGATAATACGATGATGGAGATAGGTGATGAGGTGTAAGCTATAGCGAAGGTGAGGGACGACGGGAGATAGGAAGGAATGGATAGCAAGACACGATGAGCGCGAAAGGGATTGCGAAAGGCAAGCAGAGGATCACCAAGAGAGCCATTCAGTGTGTGTGGCTGACTGGGGAGACAGAGGGGGGGAAAGCGAGGCAGCAGGCGGCTCTCGGTAGCTCTGGGACCGGAAGGCGAGATTGGCCGTCACACAATACTGAAGGGAGACAGAGAGATACAGAGATAGCCAGCCGACCTCATCACGCACTGCAAAAGCGCACAAGAAAGGGCGGACGAGCGCAGGAAAGGCCAAGAGAAAGGCTAAAAGATAGAGAGAGACTAAGCCATGGTGCAAGAGAGTGGTGCTGTGCTGTGCTGTGCTGCGAGAGGAGAGCAAACAATTGATATCGCCAAGTGCCCTCCCGACGGACCAGAAGCGAGGCTATTGAGTGATGCACACAGAGTGGCCTCGAACCGTTATCAGCGAGAGGGTGCAGAACAGCAGGGACGGACGGGGTGATGCGGCACTTTGACAGAGACAAAGGAGAAGACGAGGATGGGGAAATTGAGTTGAATTCCAGCATTCAGGGGAGCGTGGTCGCAGGGTCTTCAGTATCTTTTTCCTCTCTTCTCGGGAACCAATCATGGACAGAGAAGCGAGAGACACTCGTCTGGTGCAGGAACGCTCCAGGGGAAGCGCGAGACAGCTCTAGAAGCGAGCGAGCGAGGGTTTGACCACAAGAAGCAGCAATCACGGGATCAAGGGTTCGAGATTCGAGAGGAGAAATTTTTGTTTTTAGAAACAATTGATAACATCGAGTTGAATCACGCAAGCTGTGCAGCAAGGGCGGAACAAAGCCGACACTAACCCACCGCCTCCCCCTTTCGTCGAACAAATCGATGAGCCGGTATCGAAGGGTAAGGCAGTCAGCTTGTCGGCGTCATGATCCCGAGCAAGGATCCCATGACGCGGAATCAAAGCGAAACGACGGCTGTTTGCGAGCCAAGGTAGCCAGCCTGGAGCGATTTCGACAGCTGGAAGAAAATCAATTTGCTCAAAGAACACAAACACGGGACCGGTCAAACACGGCTTCTGTCTTGGTAATTGACAGCTCCAGCCGTAGGCAAGAGGAGAGGATTCGACTCGGTGCCAGTCTTGAGCATCTGTACATCTTCTCTTGCCCCTTTCATCTGACTGAATATGATGGCTCGAGGGGCATGAACAGACGTGTAGAAAGCAGGTGGACACCCTCAAGGCTCAACTCGAAAAGCGGTCTAAGCTGCCACGAGGCAAGCGATAAGCAGCAGCGCTAATCCACTTGGCTGCAGCTGGCTGGTCACGAGAGCCGTTAAAAAATATTGCGATAAGTTTTTTTTCAAAGGCTCTCTCTTACGTCGAACCTCATGACTGCTGCGCCTGTCATACATTGTCGGCGACGCCGACAGCGTGGGACAGGCAATGCTTCCAAGTCTCGAGAATGAATTGACAATACAGTACAGCGCAGACAGCAGATCAGTGGCGTTGTAATCAAAGGGCCAGGATTGGTGCAGGAGGATGTTGATTCAAATGGACTGCAGCCTGATTGCGCCCCTCTTTACTCCTCGCAACCATTGTCCTACAGTATTGTGAGCCCCCGCCGCCGCAAGCTCAGATAGCGCAAAGTCTGACCCTGCGAGGTCATGCTTGCATGCCACTGCACGCCTGGCGCGAGATTTCATGGTTCAAAAGGGCCTTCTCCGTCTTTCATGCCTGCACGCGATCCGTTGCCGCCAAGCTTGTAAAGTGCCACGACTCCTCGCACCTCTTTCCTCACTACGCGACGAGCACAGTCTTGAGAGCCGAGCCAGATCAACAGCATTCTCCGCTAGTCGTGTGTCTTGCACACGGACCGCGGGCTTGACCGGCAGCGAACACCCGGAGGTGGGTGACAAAGGTCGTCTCTCGAAGAGGGCCTCCGCCTTTGCTCTACAATTCACCCCAAACAGAGAGCGTGACGCCTTGGGGCGCCAATCACAATCGTCTCTCATTGTCTTACGCCATCGACGCTCAGTCCTTTCTCCCCGACTTCGTTCGCGCAAGGACTGAGCCAAGGGCAGACCAACGCTTCGGCCTGCTAAGTCCGCTACCGACGGATCAGCATGCACGTCTTGGGTACAGGGTCTACTTCCAACCAACAGGGTCCTTCTTCAATCCCTGCACTGCTGCCAAAAGGCGAGTTGCGGTATATTCTCGCGTGGGGGCGGGCAGCAAGCCCGAGCAGGGTCTTGGCGCGCCAGCCCAATACTTTCCAGCTGCACACGCGATACCCCGCAAGCGAATGGTCGCAGTAAAGCCTTTCTCCCAGCTTTCGAGGCGAGAAGAAAGGCCGCTCCAACCTCGGCGAGCGCGGCGACGTGAGAAGAATTGGCCTTTCGCTTGCTGGCTCGAGCTCATCTCGAGGAGCATCTCATTCAAGGTCATCCTGTTGGTTTCAGGTGCTCAACGAGAAACGCAATCCTGGGATCTCGAAGGTGTGCTCGACAGTTGATGTGGTCTCATCAAGCTTCTTTCATCCTGCTTTCATGGCAGACAATGGCGGAGCTTCAACCGCCATGTTACATTACACCGCGTCGCCCATACTGCCAGATTGCTGCCTACAGCAATATCATCTACAATCCGCACTAGACTCGGAGATCCCCGTCCTCTTCCTTCTCGGCTGGGTCCACTTCTTCGCGTGACGGCATTTGCACGTTACCCGAGCGCTGTTCTTCCATCCCTGCTCGACGCGAAATTGCGCTGGGAACGAGACCTCAGCAACCAACCTCGCTTGTCCGTCAAGCGAGGCGATTCCGCCAGTTGAGCCGTCTCTGCTGGGATCTTTTCGGCCTCGCTTTGCCGGGCGAATTCCGAATTCCGGTGGTTGGGCAACTTTCTTCTTGCTTCCTCAACGGCATCGCGGGATGCAAGAGCAGCCGCAACCGTCGGAGCAGCGTGCGTCGCACAACTCAGCGATCGGAAGCAGATCAGATGCGCAGTCTTATCATTCGCACAGACCTGCTTAGATCTTGGCGAGTAGAGGGCGTTCAGCGATCAAGGCGTGCGGGGATAGAGCTACTTTCGCCTCTTTCTAATTGGCTCGCACGCTGCCGCTTCTGCTTCGGCCCTTTCGCCGCGTTCAGCCACCTCCTTCTGCGCCCGCCTCGCACGCTGCACAGCATACGCCACATCTGCTGGAACAGCCACTCTTGCACATGGCATCATCGGCCCCTTTGTCCGACCTCGACCGTTACAGATAAGCGGGGAAACGACGACCACGAATTACAGTTGCACGCGATTAAGAAGGTCAGACGCGGAGTCTCAATCCAAGACAGCAGACCCAATCAGATCTCGGATTTGATGGCTAGCAAGGCTTTACCGCTTTTCGACTTTTCTTCTTGTCGCCTCGCTTGGGTCTCGATTTCGATCCTCTCTACACTCGCAAGCCCCCTCGTATGGCTCGACACCGTAATGCAAGTTCGGCATGTGAGCATGACCTGCACGACGCTAACTTGGGGCCGTTCTGTGGGGAAGGCCCCAAGCTTTGAAGAGTTTGCATGATCTCGCGCCACGCTGATGACGCACGGCTCTTCGCACGGCAATAAGTGACAATGGTGGCGGCGTGCGTCACCGTCAGCATGCGTCTTTTCGCCTCGCCGCGGCTGGGGCGGCAGACCGCCTCTGAGCTGGGACCGTACAGACAACCTCGAACAGACCTCTTCCAGCAGTAAGACGGCCGCGTGATCCAGCAAGGCGGAAGAGGTGGTTGCGCTTGTCGGCCGAAATCATGTCATTTGTGCAGATATCAGGATCTTACAACACTCACCAAATTCTTTCGCGCTCGGTCCATGCTTCTTAGACCGCCGGGCTGCTCACGCCAACTTTGGGTTCACCTTCCGAGCCGCTCCCCTCCAACCCATCGCGAGCAACACCGCAACCCACGGAGGATCATGATCGAACTCAAGAGAACCGCAACCGTGCTGCTGGGAGCACTGGCTCTGGCGTCCACCACGGCGGTCTTCGCGGCCCCCGCCTCCACCTCGCAGGAATGGACCTACTGGCTCTTATCCTCCTCCACCTCGAGCCTCCACTCGTGCGCCTCTGAAGTGGCCAAGGTGCGCGACGCCTCCGGTCTGACGTACCTCTACCGTGCCTCTTCCCATGCATCATGCGCGCAGAGTCTGACAACGGCGACGGTGGGCCCGGAGGAGGCGGTGCTGTTCAAGCCCGAGGCTGTCGAGGATGGGACTCGAGGTCTTGAGGGGTCTTGGAAGATGCGTGCGCTCGAAGCGCTATCCATTACGCAGTCTTCACCAGTCGAAGAGGATGCTGGGCAGGTGGCGTTCCACCTCCCAACATCGCCCTCGATGCAGCTGCTCAGCGCGCACGGTGCTTCCCTTGTCGTCGCTGTCACCCCTTCCGCACTTGCGACCATCGATCACCACACGACATTCGACACCCGTCTGCAGCGCCTTGTCTTCCAACCACTCTCCTCCTTCTCCACCCTCACAGACAAGCCAGAACCAAAGTACAACAAGCCCAAACACAATTCGCACGTTGCCTCGATCCTCTCCTCGTCCGCATTCAACGCCTCGCGCATCGAATCCGACCTTCGCATCCTCACGGGCGAATCCGCCCAGCCGAGCGAGATCGGCGAATGGCACAGTCGACACAGTGCGACCTACGGAGCGCGTCTGGCGGGTCGATGGCTCAAGAGCCAGATGGAGGCTTCGCTGTCCGCCGTGAACGGTTCGTGCGAGTTTTGGTCCTACTCGCCGTTTTTCGCGCCCAACATCGTCTGTTCTGTCCCCGCCTCCGGGGAGGAAGAGTGGGTGGTGGTTTCGGCGCACTACGACTCTCGCGGTACATTTGGCAGCACGACGGCTCCGGGTGGGGACGATGACGGTTCGGGCACCTCGGCTCTTCTCGCCATCGCCCGAGCCCTCGGCTCGTCCCCCCTCGCACTTCGCTCTCCTGTCCGCCTGATTTTCTTCTCTGGTGAAGAACAGGGTCTGGTCGGCTCCTCCCACTACGCCTCAGCCCTCAAGGAGAAGGTGAAACTGGCGATCCAAATGGACATGCTCGCGTACCGTCATCCAGGGGAACCCCTCCAACTCGCCTTTCCGGACAAATTCGTTACCCAGTCCGCAACGGATCTCGTCCGTCAGGTGGCAGAGTTGTACGTGCCAGAGTTGGAACAGGGCTATACGCCTGCTTGCTGCTCCGACCACCAGAGCTTCTGGGAGAACAACTTCCCTGCGACCTGGGTCTTCGAGCGCAACGGTCCGATTAAGGATCCTATGTACCATAATTCAGGTGATGTCGTGGACAGGGACGGGTATAGTGTCGAACAGCTGAGGGCGATTGCAAAGGTCGTGTTGGCAAGTGCGCTGCACGTGGCCGGATTCGATAAAGCCTAGAGATACAAACGCAAATAAGACCACGCCACACTCATCACGCAGGTCCTTCAGATGTCAGAACAGCCCATCGTGGAATGAATCATGGGACAAAAGCGATTGCGTGTGTGGAACGTGAATGAGATGCGAGATGCGAAGATGCGGTGCGGTGCGTGTATGAACGTTTGGTGATGTTGCAGCCTGTTGTTGCGGGTATGAACCGACTGCCTTGGTATGCTGCCCCTGCGTCCTCTGGGGTTCTCCTTCGTGATTCGACTCTCACCCTCGTCGCTCCTCGACTGGTGGTGCTGCTCAGATCGTCCTTCCTTG